>NC_089178.1:2895282-3132273 GCF_947507565.1 Oscarella lobularis | reverse complement strand
AACGAAAGTCAAAATCGCGAAGGCGTAGAAATGAGAAAACCAACTACAAAGAACTCTGCACCTCTCGAGGAACGAATTTTCATTCCACGCACCTTTTAGGGACTCTCAGGCGAGACAAATATGACGCCACAGTTTTTTCCTTCGACTGCACCACGTGGTACAGTTTTCCATACTCGTGCACGTTTCTTATGATTTCGAACTGAAATCGTCCCGTGGCATACGACAGGAGGGCAAAGAGAGTCGCTCCGTTGACGGCAATCCAGTAGAAAACGACCAAAACGTTCAGCATCTAATCGCGGTGATATCAATTAATTCTCCCTCCCGAATGCTGAAATCGAGATCGTTTGTCAAGAAGACGAAACGAGGAGCCGTCGTCAAAGTCGTCCGCGAGCATTATCTTCGAGACGACGTCTGGACGGGATGGCAAGGCGAGAAGCGCGTTTCGTGCGCCGATCCGTTCGTCGAAAACGTGGCGGCGCGAAAGTCGACGCTGTGTCCCTTTAAACATCTCCTAGTACCCGACACGAACGTCGTTCTTCATCAGGTACTGTAAAAAAAGAAAGGGATCTAAAATTGGTAATTGAATTTAAAATTTAGATTGATGTTTTGGAATTTCATGGGATCGCCGGTTTGATTTTATTGCAGACTGTTCTTGAAGAGGTGCTTGCAGAAGGATGAAACGATCTTCTAATTTTTCTTCTTCCCCCACGCCAGGTGAAACACAGAAATTTGCCCGTCTATAAACGTATTAGAGAACAGTTGGATGATCAGAACAGATGTTTCTACGTTCTCTCGAACGAACACCACAAGTCGGTCTTTTTCTTATATAATCAGGAAGGAAGCCGTGTGGAATTTTTGCGCTGTAGAGACATGTACGTTGAAAGAGAAAAAGACGAGTCTGCCAATGACAGGAATGACAGAGCTATCAGAGTGGCAACAGCGTGAGAGAAAAATCTCTCTTGAGAAATTTCACTTGTGTGACATTCTCTCTGGATGACAGTTGGTGTGCTCACAAGTTTGCCGATTATAAGGTTGTGTTGTTGACAAATGACAATGCCAATAAGGAGAAGGCTAGCCTAGCGGGGCTGCTCACTTTTACGATGCGTCAGTACGTTGAGTCGTTGTCAGACTACCCGGAATTAGTTGACAAGTTGAGTCAAGCTGAAGAGGGAAACACTAAGGTATATATGTATACACACAGAGCAGAATACCTGCAATCCTTTCTATTTCAGCGAGATGGTGACAGTGAGAAAGTGTTTCCGGAGTACTTGTCTTCTGCTCGACTTCATGCTGGAATCAAATCAGGAAAACTGGTTCAAGTGCGTGAGAGAAAAATTCCTAAATAGAAGACAATAAGAGATGCTGTCCTTTTAGGGCACTTACCAAGCCAAGAGGCATCGATTTTCTTATAATCAATACCTGTTTTTCAATTCTCTTTTTCAGAAACAACTATTTGGAAGGCTTCATGCTTGCCCAGGATTCCGACAGGCAGCCGATTCTCATTCAAGGTCGTCAGAACATCAATCGGGCTGTTCACGACGACATCGTTGCCATTGAAATGCTGCCCGAGAACGAGTGGTCCTACTCGTCCGACATCGTCTTCCGAGAAGACGTCGAAGACGCTGAACCGGGTGAAGATGACCTCGAGACGGCAATAGCCGGAAAAGGAAAAAACGCTCTGTCAAAAACAAAAGAACGAGAACCGTCCGGAAAGGTATGATCGGGGGAAATACACCTTGACCTTCTGCATTATTTCTATCGCGTTTTTGTGTCGAGGTGGTTGGTATTATCAAAAGAAACTGGAGACCTTACTGTGGCATTCTGTTGCCAGCTTTGACTAAACACGTAAGCACTTTTCACTGCGAGCCAAGTCGTTTGCGAGATGAAGCGTTTTCTCGCTTAGACGATTAGTAGAATATTCGTACCGGCTGAAAAACGCGTGCCTAGAATTAGGATAACGACTCGCCAGGGAACGACGTTGGACGGCCAGAGAATTGTCGTTTCCATTGACGAGTGGTCAAGAAGTTCAAAGTATCCACAAGTGAGTTACACCAGTCGGTGTCTGGAACGGAATCAAGAGGACGACGTCGTTGTTATTTTCTTAGGGGCATTTTGTGAAAGCGTTGGGTCCTGTCGGCGACAAAGACGCCGAAAACGAAGTTCTTCTGTTGGAGCACGAAATTCCGCATCAGCAGTTCTCGGAGAACGTTCTCAAGGATCTTCCGTCGATGCCTTGGTCGATATCAGCAGAAGTGAAGACGCTTCAGTCAGTAAATTGTCCCGCTTTCGACTCGACTTCTCATCTAGGAACGACAAAAAAGAGTAGATCTACGCGACGTGTGCGTATGCAGCGTCGACCCGCCCGGTAAGAAATAAAGCCTTTCTCCCTACATTATTAGACTACTTTTCAGGTTGCACTGATATTGACGATGCGTTGCACTGCAGGCAACTATCTAACGGAAATTTTGAGGTTCCTTGTCGGTCAGTTCTACTCGTCATGACGTCTATTTTAGGTTGGAGTTCACATCGCTGATGTGACTCACTTCATAAGACCCGGTTCTCCTCTCGACAAAGAGGCTATCAATCGAGGAACAACTGTCTATCTTGTTGATAGAGTGAGTACATTTTCGGTGGTGTTTTTATGTGCGTGGTCAGCGTCTTTAGCGTATCGATATGGTGCCCGAATTGCTAAGCTCGAATCTCTGCTCGCTTAGAGCGAACGAGGAGAGACTTGCAATGTCGTGTATATGGGAAATGAATGAAGGGACAATTTTACAGACGAAATTCCACAAGACTGTTATCAAGTCAAAAGTGAGCAATAATACCTAAGTGGCGACTAACGAAACTCGCCTCTGCTTATCTCTAGGCTGCCCTAACGTACGAAGAAGCTCAACTAAGAATTGATGATAAATCAAAGGTGGACGAAGTGACAGAAGCTTTGCGCCTTTTGAATAGTCTTGCCAAAGCGTTAAGGCAGAAAAGACTGGAAAATGGGTCTGACAATTCGTCTGGCAAGCTATGAAATTTAGAAATTCTTTTTCAGGGCATTAGTTTTAGCATCTCCAGAAGTTAGATTCGACTTTGGAGACGAATCTCACGATCCAATCAATTTGGATTCAAAGGAAATGAGGCAAGCGTGTTAACCGCTGACTTTCCTCACATTAAAATCATCTTTAGGGAGACAAATCACTTGGTTGAAGAGTTCATGTTACTAGCTAATATTTCGGTTGCAACGAAAATCCACAACGATTTTCCTGATTGCGCAGTGCTTCGGCGCCATCAGCAACCGCCTCTCGGCAAATTTGATTCTCTTCTTAGAGCTGCCCAACTAAAAGCAAGGACGCGATCCCATGCAATCTTTTGCTTAGCCCAAACATTTCTTAGGGAATTCGCTTAGAGGTAGATAACGGCAAGGCGTTGGCTCAATCGCTTGCCAAGGCCGAATTGCCTGACGACCCATATTTCAATACGCTTCTGCGGATTTTGTCTACGCGCTGCATGATGCAAGCGCTCTACTTCTGTTCCGGTACAGAACCGGAAGAGAATTTTTATCACTACGGTTTAGCTGCTTCGATTTACACCCATTTTACATCACCAATTAGAAGGTTTCAGAGAAGAAAAGTCGTTTAGTCGTCGAAAACGATACTTTTGATTAGATATCCTGATATAATGGTGCACCGTTTGCTAGCCGTGGCTATTAGTGCGGATACTACACATCCTGACATGCTCGTTTCTCGCAAAGTGCAGGTACGTAGTCAGTCAATTTAAGACGATTCCTCAACTAACGTGAACTGCTAGGAACTATGTAATCATTTCAATCATAGACACAGAATGGCCCAGCTAGCCGGAAGGGCATCAGTTCAGCTACACACTCAGGTTAACACTGTTTGGAATTTAGTCGGACAGTTACTTACTATCACGTCTACGCATTAGATATTTTTCAAAGGGAAGGTAGTCTGCGTCGAGGGTTACATAACGAGCGTGCAGCGAAATGCTATTAGCATTCTCATTCCTCGCTACGGTCTCGAAACGTCCTTATTCCTTCGCGATGATGAGAAGAAATCGGTTTTTACGTTCAATGAACAGGTACGGCGTGCGCGAGTGAGCGAGTGAGTGTAGCGAATTTCTATCTATATTTGCTCACCTGGACAGGTTCCGTCTCAGACTGCGGGAAGTGTGCGTTTGACCGTTTTTGGCAAGGTCAAAGTGCGTCTTCAAGTCGAAAAGCGAGAGCTTCGTCCCGACAAGCTCAAAGTTGAACTCGTCTGGCCCCAGGTAAAAATGAGATCCAACACCCAGACAATCCTCTGTTTGTTTTCGTATTATAGGTTGCAGGGTTCAACGAAGGCGTTTCTTCACCCAAAAATGAATCTAAACGAAAGAGAAAAAAAGTTGCTCTAGACTAGGACGGATGCGAAAGCGAATCTTACAATTAATCAAAAATAAAAACTGATTAGTTTGATCTGTTTCTTGACACAGTGCACGCAACTTGAAGAATTAGGCAAAGAAATAGGCCTTACATCGCTTTCTGCTTATTGGCCATCGCTCTTTCCTCTTGATGAGTGAACCAGGCCATTTTCTGGCAGTCTATCGTGACGTCATGATCTCTGCCGTGAGTGATTTCAAGCATTCGTAGAACCTTGAGCCCAAAAGTCACACCATTTATCTTTCAGGAAAGAACTTACCACATCGACGGACTGGGCAGCTTCCTTCAGCTTATTTAGGTGCAACTGCAGCTTGACAACTTTGAATAACTGTATAGCCACTACAGGATTACACTGAGTGAACATCTTGTACGGTTCGATAGTCATCAAGGCATAGTCAAGCGCCTTTTCCCACTTCTCAGTCTCTATAGAAGAACGGCTGACTGGAAAAAAGCCGTTTTTGATTGACAGCACACCTATGCAGCAATCCATTGCTTTATCAATGCACTGAACAACGTAGTAGCTAAACGGGTGCAGAACCGTTGACTTGATGTATGACTCTAACGTGGACAAGGCTTCTGAGTAATCTAAAATACATAAAATGAGCAACGATGTTATTAATATTTTTTCTTTCTCACTTCCTGCTCGCATTGCTGTCTCGGCAGCAGAAGAAACTCGTTTGCTTTCGTCAACATTCCGCCTAATAGCTACAAATCAAAAATTCCATGCCGGATCAATATATAAATCAAGAATCTACCTGTCTCTGATACTTTTTGCTGTGAACTAGTATGAATTCGATTTTTCTCCAAAGCCTTGTAAAAAACACAGATGCGTTATTGAAGACAGCTTGAGCTGCCTACACTTACTTCAGCGCTACAACAACCAGGACAAGTGCACAAAAAACTATACTGTTCCTGGAGTGCGTCTCTGCGACTTTCAATAGGTTGAAAGACGCTGATATAGCTAATGGTAACCTAGTTAACGTGATACACAACAGAAACAATTGTAACAAATCGTTTCTTATCACCTCTTCGCCGGCTTTTATAGGACGTACTGCTCTCACTTGCATCCTTGCTTGTTGATTGGTTGCAACGCAGTTAGGAACGCACGAATGATTCAGAAGAGAAAACCTTAGAGAGTCAATGCCCATAGATAGATAGATAGATAGATAGATAGACCATTGATTGATTGACATACGTTTGGTACATAGCAACGCCAACTGGTTCCATGTATCCATTAGAAACAGTAAAACAATTACGATGAATCTGACATAAAAAGGAAAATGAAGATCGCCTTTGCATAGATCTAGAGCCGTTCTTACCTTTCCATAGAGATCAGCAAGAACGTGAGCTCTGACATCTAAGTCTGAAAATTGCCTCAATGTTAGAGAAAGATCGACAAAGGTCTTCTGCTGTTCCAAGTTTGTTTTGAGAGAATCGGCATCTGTAGAATATCAATGAGGCGTCTGTGCTGCCCCCCTTGAGTGAGGAGACTGCATACCGCCACATAACGCATCAACTGGGTTTGGCTGATTCTCCTTCTTAAAAATCTAAAAAATTAAATTATATCACTTATTTTCTAATATTCTAAAACGGACGTGCCTCTCCTTGGTCGATGAGTCGAGCGAGAAATCGGACACTTTCCGTCGGCATTCTTGGCGACACGTTTTGAATTCGCTGACATTCGAGTTTGTGCAGAGACCACGCCTTCTTCTGCAAGAAGAGATTTTTTGGGAGACTTAGGAGCCCTAATGATGTACCTGACACTCTTTGCTGCAGTAGTAAGCGAACTTGCATTTCGAGCAACGCGACAAAGATTGAACACTAAAAAATAGAAGTAGTGGACCCAGCAAATGCCGACGAAATGACGAACCTGTTGGCGCACTGGTGGCACAGCTTGCTACGATGCTTCTGGATCACAACGAAGGCAAAAGGCTCCTCTTCTCCAACCAGATCTCCACGCTCGATTGCTTTAGTGGCTAGAAGACCCCTTCCTTTTCCCGCAACGTCCGCAACTCGAACTTTGTCCATTTTTGCGAACCCGTATACGCTCTCCCGGACGAATGCACATGGTAAATTGATTGATTGATTGATTAATTGATTGACAGTGACTAGGCCAAAACTAATGCACTAAAAAATACAAATCTACAAAAAAAACCTAAATTAATGTAGGCCGATCGATTCGTTCGTAAAGGGGCTTTCCATCTTGCAAAGATCTAGACAGACTATTTTGGTGGCATGCTCAGTAACGATTTCATTTGTACTACCTTTCTATATTGGGAACAGTGCCTGATCTCGAGCTGCTGCCACTTACTACAACAGCGTGCCACGAAGAAGCGGGATGATTGACAACTGTGTCCGTTATGCGAAGCGTGTCGCCTTTCGAGAGGCTTATTTCTCCAGTTGCGCGATTTCCTTCGTACGAACGCACACACCTTCAAGAGAGGAAAAAATTGCATATTGATGACACAACGCTCCCGTGCATGGACGCACTTGACATAGAAAGAATCGCAGGAAGACGGAAGCTGAAGAAATTCTGCGGCGGAAAAAAACCCGTCCAATCAAAAATGCCTAGTCCATCATGTGTCTCTTTCTTACTAAGCATGTTGTGTCGAACTACCAATGCTACAGAATCCACAACACCGCGAAGAATATCTGCCGCTTCTTGCCGCGTTAGCCCAATCAAACTATGCTCCCCCACCTATGCGAGACATGAATCTCTTTATTCCCTATAATTCCATTCTAACCGACCATGAGGATTTCGTCTCCTGGTTGGACCCCATTAAGGCCGCCTAAGGTGAATCCGGGTCGTATTTCTGAAACAAATATGCCCGTGGCGTTGCCGCCTTTGATCAGAAAACCGAGCGTGCCGTTCCTCTTTTGCAGCGTAACGGTGCGTTCCCGTTGAAAACTAAAAAATAAATTGCCATTGTGCCTCAATAACGCGTATCCTATAAGACCGGACCCATTGGCATTTCTACTCTCATTGGACGGTGGCGTTGTAGCCGCCACTGCCTCTGGTAATATAGCAGCCAAAGGCGAGGCGGCGGCAATAGATGATCGCTTGGAACCCGCAACAAAGAGCGCCGGGGGTGACGGGGAGTGGGCATCGGAGGCGGAATCCCCTTCCGGCACGCTCCAGCTCATGTGGCGCGCGTCTCCCGTCGCCGTCGGCGTCGTCGTCGATTGATTTTCGAAACTGAACGGCGATCGCGTGACGCGAACGAGCGGCGAAGCGACGACGTCGGGACTGAGCAACGCGTTGGCGGAGATGAGACGCGCTTCGTTGAGCGACTTTCGTATTTCGTCGCGCAGCTCCGTCGATATGGATCTGCGTTTGCGCGAATCGTCGGCACTTGTCGTCGCCGGCGGCGGCGGCGACAAGGACTGCCGAACTGCGCCCTTCGATTCCTTCTCCTTTTTGACGATTAGCGGACTGAGAGATCGTCGGCGACTCGCCGCCGCCCAACTGACAGTCAGACTCGAACTTCCCACTGACTGTTTTCGAGTCACTTCTTCTTTGGCAACTGCATCGTTTTTCGAAGCCAAATCGCCCAAAACGCTCGTCGCCGGCGATTTGTCTCGATCGTTTCGGCAGCCGCCGCCGCTCACCAACGAAGCCCAACTCGATGCGAGTCGCAAGGAAAACGGTTGCGTTGTGTCGCTTTCGCTCAGCGCCGCTTTGCACTCCTTTATCGACGTTAGAACGTCCGCGGGAATTTTCAGGGGTGTTTTTTGCACTGTCAGCGTGCCGCCGCCGCCGCCTTGGCACAAGGAATCAATTGATTCGCGTATTTTATCTAGACTGCAGTTTGACGTTTGAAATCCATTTATCTGCCCATGGAAGTGTCGTCACGTCGGAGAAGGATTATAAACGTTCTGTACCTCCGTCACGCAACTTCCGGGTTCGACGAGGTCAACCGCATTTCCTGCTCTAACTTCCGCTGCAAACAAGCGCGTTTCCCACGTGATACCCCACTCTAGGAAAAGTAAATATATCATCGTTTCCCTCGCGTCCCCTTCTTTCTCACCGGATGGTGCACCGGTTAGAGAAATCTTTTTTCGTTGCTAAAGAAACACTCATTTAAAAAACGCATATTCAGCAATATCTTTATTTTCGCGCGCGTGCCTTTTCCAACGAAGAATCGGCGTCCGATTCGGTTGCTATAGTGAGATCGACGCTACTGATCTTCACCTTGACACCAGACCTAAAGTCACGAAATTCATTCATTTATTCATTCATTCATTCATTCATTCATTCATTCCATTTCGTACGAACCCGACGTCGTCTTTCTGTTCCGACGAACCGACTCCCGAATCAAAGCCCGTGTGCTGTCCGCCGGCCTCGTCCTTTTATAATTAACGACAACCCCGATTATTCGCGTAGAGAAGAGGGGAAAAAACGCGCCGCCCTAACCTCGAATGGATCATCGACGAGGGGGGTAACGTCCTAAATTAACCACAGATCACAAAACGCAGCCGTACAAAAAAAACGCCCCGCCTTCTCTTCTCCTCGTCCCCCGCGTGTGTTACCTGAAGGGCCAACCAGTCAGTCAATCTCTCGATTAGCGCGCTCGTTTTCCTCGACGCGATTCGGCGCTCGTTTTTCGCCTCTTTCGACTCTCGTAGAGCGACGGCCAAATCGGTTTTGAGCCCGTCGAGTTCGTGTAGCGCCTCCATGTGATTGCTGACCGCCTGATCGCGCGCTTGACGCAAATCGTCGCACGCCAAGCGCGCCTCGTTGCACTCGCGCACGACCTGCGAACGCGCTTCGAACGCCCAATTACGCTTCTCCTGCGCCTCGCGACTCTCCCGTCTCGCTCGCTACAAACACAAAAGACGTCCTAAGTAAACGCTATAAAAGATCCTACCCATCCCTTCCTCCCTCTCTTTCTCTCACGTCTAACTCCAATTCCAATCGAACGACGGTCGTTTCGAGTTCGGCGCTTTTCGTCGCTAACTCGTCGCGACTCGACGTCGCCGCGTCGAGCTCCGTTTTCAATCGATAGCACTGTCCTGTTAGCGATTCCTGCTCTTCGAGCGCATCCTGTCGCTCTTTCTTCGACACGCTGCACTCCTGCTGAAGTCGTTCGACGTCTTCGCGCGTCGTTTCGAGCTCGCGTTGATAACTGTCGACGGCTCGTCGAAGCATCTGTAGTTCGGATAGAAGCGATAGGGACGGGCGTCGTTCGTCGTCGTCTTTCGTCGACGACATTCGTCGTTCTTCGATTTCGCGAGCGCGTCGCACCGCCGCGTCGCGTTCCGTCATCAAATCGGACAAGCGCATTGTCAAATCGTCGTTCGCTTTTGTCGACGCCGTTAGATTTTGCTCGAGTGTTTCGACGCGTTGACGATCGTGCTGGCTGTCGGCGAGGAGTTTTTCGTAGCGTTTTGTCAACTGTTCGGTCGTCGAACGAAATTGGGCGAGCGTGCGACGAAGGCGAAGGTTTTCCTGCGTCGTTTCGTCGAGCTGCGACTCGATCGTCGTCGACGAGGGCGACGGCGTCGATCTCATATCCATTTTGCTTGCGACGAAACTTCGACCGGCTTCGGTGCAGTTACAGTACCAAAAGAATGATCGATCGAGACCTTTGCCTACAGACTAACTCACGAGCGGCCCGGATGTCTCGATGCTTCCGGTATGATAACGCACATGCCAGCTCAAGGCAGGAAATACCGGCCATTTCATTGACCGAGTCAAAGCAAACGATTGAATTCCAAACGAAGTTCCGTAACAAACAGAGTCGCAATCAGATCTTGTTTTAAAAAAGCCGTCGGAGAGAAAACGATTTTGAATTATTCTCTGCTCTTAAAATCTGACAGAAGAAGAAGCAAATTCCTCAAACGGCTTTATAAATACTGTACAAAACGCACTTTAAATAAATACGTCATGTACCATCGTTAGCGTCGTCGTCGCGTTTTGTGGTTTCACCGCAATGCCCGTCCTTTGAACCATCTACCGGTATGTTTGAACAGCCCGAAGTGGAAACGTTATCGCCTCGATCTAAAGCACCTACAAAAATACTTGCACAGTTAAAGATAATACCCAAACGGGAACCACCGACTTCTTTGAGGCCCTAATCGAACGGTGACTTCTACCGAGTTATCGAGGTACTCGTAGAGCTTATCGCCGTCCGCTTTGAGCACAAACGTCGAAGGAACGGTGACGATATTACCATTGGTACCGTCTCCACTCATTGCGAGAGGAGTTCGATTTAGTTCCAGGTCGACATTGTCTAAATGCCATACCTATTATGAAGTCTCGTTACGATAGTACATATGTTCTTACCGACAATGACGGCACCCAGTGCTCCGGCTTCCCCCGCATTGCGCGCTTTCTCCATAAACATGCAATTTCCTCGTCGTATAAGTACAATTCGATTGCGAAGGTCATTGTTGAGACGGGAGCAGGCGTGCGGCGGATCGGCGGCCACGACGAGACCGTACACCTACGATGATGAGAGAACAAAAACAAAGAGACTACGTCCTAAGCCGGCAGCGCCTACTGTGACGGCTTGTTCGCCGACTAGTGGAGCACCAAATAGCGCCGGACCGCCGAGAAACGACGATCGAAGACTTCTTGGCGAAAGGATTTCGACCAACACGGGATTGTGTTTCGGTTCTAGAAAACAATTTCAACTATGTATGTACGTACGTAAGAACGCGCGGAGCGTACCGTTTTCCAACTTCGCTAATCGCTGAAGCATTTTCTGCATGAAAATTATTCCCTGTCTAGCGTGCACGTCTGTTGCGGCCTTCGGAAAGAGATAAGACAAATTGCGTTTTGCTCTCTCTCTCATTTGACCTTTACCCCCTGAGTGTTGTGCACCAGCTGGGCACTGCCGTCGTCTTGGTACACTAACGTGATTCCCATCAAAGAAATCAGTTCGATGTGCAGCGGATTATCGACGCTAAATTGATCAGGATCGACCAAGCTAGAAAGGACGACAAGAGGATTTTTCATTTACTATAAACGCAGTGTTGTAAGCGTACAGTTTATCGTCGTTTATCGTCGTCGTCGTCTTCGCGTTGGCGTCGACTCGACAACGCCTTTGCGGACGCGCGTCCGGCTGAAGCGTCGTAGCATCGCGAACCGAATCGGCGTAGAGAGCCCAACCGCCGAACGTAACGACATTGGGACACGACCGACTCGAGAGACTGGTCCAATCCGTCGTCGTATCGCGCAAATTTTTACCGGGAAAACTAAAGTCCGGATCGCTTTTCTTAAACATCGTTTTTTTCGCCGTCGGTTTGACGTTTGCCAGCGATAGAGGCAGCAGGTGAGCCTCCGTCGTGAATACGAAATCGTCCATGTCGAATGCGATGTCGCTTTCGTCGGCAAATAAAAGATAAAGATATTTGAATGTTTCGGCCAACACGAAGGAGTCCATGCTAGGAAAGAGAATGCTCGTGAATTTCACTTCCTTGTCTCTTTTCTTTTCGTACCGGTCTTCGTGTTCGAGCGTTCGCACGTCTGATACGGCGGCAAAGCCGCACGGAACGCGTGCATGTTTCTGCAAACTTTCTATCGCCAATTCGCCGACTTGTAAATAGTGAGAATCCTTAGTCGCCTAGAACAAAAAAATAGCAGTCCCTTCGTTCAAGGAATAGTACTAGTAATGTCCAGACCGTGTATAGAAAATAAGTACTCTCAATAAATTCAGGTCTGAGGGGATGATGAGCCCAGTGGACTTGATAGTCAACAGTGAATGCCTACTCAGACAAATTCATCTTCTCATTCGAGTCTCTATGTTCTCTCTTACCTCCGGAAGAAATTTATGACGTTTTATTACGTGATACAACATGTGATGCAATTCAATAGCCGGTCTCAAATCGCCGGCAAGAACCTGAAGTCCCGGCCAGAATGCCAGCAACGAATCCATGTAGCTCTTCGATCGTTTCAGTGGATTACTCATCATAACGTCAACCATAGCCGGCGGTCCCGAGTTAGCGTTAACGTAGCGCATCACGCTATCGTAGTGCTAAAGACATTCGAATCCCGTTATCATCAGACGAAGTGAGACTTTTTTTTTCTTTACCTTGCTGAATCTGTCCCAGTACGTCAGATTTCCGAGTAGAACGTACGATTTTAGGCAGTATTCATAATAGGAATCGGTCCCCGCGCCAATTCCGCTATCTACGTGCAAACATCTCGTCTCGCTTCTTCCTTCCTTTTACACCTATACCCTATACCCTGTCTAATCCATGCTCCAGTATCGATGTCGATAACGCTTCCAACGAGATTAGAATTCACGTTGCGACTTGCCCAGATCGACTCCATAGCTTGATGAGCCTTTTGCTGCGAGAAGCACGTCAAGAGCTCGAGCGTATGTGACAGCAATAACATTACTTCATATATGGGGTTCCCCGACAATCGACTCAATGCCGCAAATTCCATTATAAGACTTCCAGCACACGCCGTACACGTACTCGCCGGCCTTCGGCCTTTGCCATTCCCGTAATACCGTCGTATTATGTCGTCCGTCACGCCATAACGCAAATTGACCTAAAACGAAAATCGAATTGGAACAGCTGGAGGAGAGATTGGAAGTCTTTTGTAGCATCCTTAAGGAAAACACTTACCCTCGCGTGAGGTATCCCAGTCGTTGTGTTGAAAGCAGGAAGCAGTCGTCGACCCATGTCTTCGGCCAGTTCCAGCAATTGGCCGCGATACCACCGAAGTCGCGCGTCCTTTCGCTCGCGAAGCAACTCGGCAAACACGTGACTACTCAGCAGCCCTCTACCGAAAAAAAATACATATATAGATATATAGATAGATAGATAGATAGATAGATAGATAAATATTTCTTTTTATGAACATAAGTTTTTTTCACCCTAGAACTCGAATATTCGTCTCAAAAACCGATACGACGATATCCGTGTCGAGGCTCACGTCATCGACGACGCGTTTGGCAGCCAAGCTAAATTCCCTGATATCTCCAAGCACAGCCAGCGTATCCATGGAATCAATCAAAGTCAGGGAAAACCTTGTGGGAAGAGATTTTGTAGCGAATTGCCACGATTATCGGCGGCGCTTGCCTTCCGAGAGCGTCGTCGACGTCGCCGCGCGTCGCTTCTCGGCCCCGAACGCGGCCTTTGCAACTGAGAGGCATCAGTTCGTCGGCCGGATACGCGTTTTCCTACACGGTTCGATTTTTCGCTTTCTCGCCTTTCTGACAACTATCCTCGATGTCGTGGCTTACCATGTAAGAATTGTAGGCATGGTAGAACATTTCTTTGGCCGTGTCTCTGCGACGAAGACGGTTCGACTTCGTTTTTTGTCGTTTTTTGAGCGCGATTTTTACCTGAGAAGTCTCCTGTGAGTGTCATTCATTGCGTCTACTACCGAACGCAGTAGTGCGGATAACAAAAAGAGACGAAACGCGTAGGACATGATGTCTGTCCGGGGATCTGCCTACTGTAGTGCGACATGCGCAATAAAGGGCTGCTGTACTGTAGCTAATCTCGTGACCTGTCTCGTAACGCCCAAACATGAGTTCTCTCTCTTTTTTAGCGATCGTTCTCGTTGTTTCTGCCGTTGCTGCAAAAATGCCTATATTTAGCTGGGACACGGTCCCGGTGTACAGCCATTTGTGCAACAAAACGGGACCATTCAACGACGCAGCCATCCAAGTACTAGCTCGATTTCCTCTCGTCACTATAGAAAAAGGTCAAGAAGCCAACGTTTCCGACTGCTGTGCAGAGGACAAGATACTTGCAGCCGCAAAACAAATCAAAGCTGTCAACAGCTCCGTCCAGGTCATTTTCTACTACAACAGTGTGCTCGACTGGAATCAATATCGTCTCCACGCGGAGTTTCTCAAACATCCTGAATTGTGGCTACGAAACGCTTCCGGTGATCCAGTGCGCATTCCTGGGGATCATTCTTTCAAACAACCTAAAGATGGTATGCTTGTCTTTGATTTTTCTAAGCAAGCCGGACGTGACTTCTGGGCGTCTGATTGTATTAATGCTACAAAGACTGGATACATCGACGGTTGCTTTGCGGACAGATCCGGCGAAGAGTCGTTCCGAGGTACTACCCTTTCACCTGAAACGGCAAAGGCATATGCAAAAGGACACGACCAAGTGCTCCAAGACCTACAGAAGAGTCTAGGAGACAATGTTCTGGTTGCTAATAATTATTTGTTACCAGGAGTCAGCTCGACAATGATCGAAGGATTTCAATCAAAAGAGGCATCCATTTTACAACTACAGAAAGCCGTATCCGAAAAGAAACTAGTTGAAGCTCATGCCGGTTACCACGACTCATGCAAAAACATCACCAACAGTCTGGCTGCTTTTCTGATTGGTGCAGGAGAATATTCGTACTACGGTTGCTCTAGCGGCTGGTATGTTGATGAAACTCACATGGATTGGATAACTTGGCATCCAGAATATGACAAACCGTTAGGAAAACCAACAGGCCCAGCCACAAAAGAGGGTGACGTGTACACTCGCCACTTTGCCTCAGGAACAGTTGCCATGTTCGATACGAAAACGAACACAGGAACTATTAATTGGGCAAAATAACAAGTTTTGTTGTACTTGAATATTGTACTTCAATGTGCTGTGCGTTTGCAAGAGCGGGGGCGGCTGTTTAATAATAATTGTCTCGTGATCGTAATTAGGATGAGAAGTTGGCTCTATTCTCTCGCTCTCGTTGTCACTTTTGCAGCTGTAGCTGCCAAAATGCCTCCGTTTAGCTGGGACACAGTTCCCGTGTACAACTTTTTGTGCAACAAAAGCGGCCCTTTCAACGACGCAGCAGTCCAAATAATAGCGCGCTTTCCTATCATTGCTATAGACCAAGGTCAAGGAGAAGATGTTTCTGACTGTTGCACAGAGGACAAGATACTTGCAGTGGCAAAACAAATCAAAGCTGTCAACGACTCGGTTTACATCATCTTCTACTACAACAGTATGCTCGACTGGAATGGGTATCGTCTCCACGAAAAACTCCTCAAACATCCCGAATTTTGGCTACGAAACGCTTCCGGCGAGCCAGTACGCATTCCTGGTGATCATTCATTCAAACAACCTAAAGAAGGTATGCTTGTGTTTGACTTGTCTACGCAAGCCGGACGCGATTTTTGGGCGTCTGATTGTATCAATGCTACCAAGTCTGAATACATAGACGGCTGCTTTGCAGATAGAGCCGGCGAAGACACGTTTCAAAAAAACACCCTTTCACCTGAAACAGCAAAGGCATATGCGAGTGGACACGTCAAGGTCCTTCAAGACCTGCAGAAAAGCTTGGGAGACAATGTTTTGATGGCCAATAATGACTTGGTACCCGGAGTTGGCTCGACGATGATCGAAGGCTTTCGGTCGGACGAAAAATCGATTCTCAGACTACAGGAAGCCGTGGCTCAGAACAAACTCGTCGAAGTTCATGCAGGTTATTCTGATTCGTGCAGAAATATCACTGATACTCTAGCTGCTTTTCTGATCGGTGCTGGAGAGTATTCTTACTACGCTTGCTCTCAAGTCTGGTTTGTTGATGAAACTCACAAGAACTGGCTAACGTGGCGTCCAGAATATGACAAGCCGTTAGGAAAACCGACAGGTCCAGCCACAAAATCAGGCGACGTGTATACTCGCCAATTTGCTTCGGGAACAGTCGCCATGTTCAATGCAAAAACAAACAAAGGAAACATTAAATGGGCAAAATGACGGATAAATGATAAATTGCTTAGCTCAATGTTTGCAAATGTGTAGGATGAGGCTGATTGTCTCGTGACTAAGTTTGAGTACAGTTTACAATGAGAAGTTGGCTCTATCCTTTCGCTCTTTGTGTCACTTTTGCAGCTGTAGCTGCCAGAATGCCAAAATTTAGTTGGGACACCGTTCCAGTGTTCAATCACATGGCCAATGTGAGCGGCCCTTTCAACGACGAAGCCGTCCGCATTCTAGCTCGATTTCCTCTCGTCACATTCGAAAAGATGCAGGGAGCGAGTTTATCGCCATGTTGTAGCGAAGACAAAATAGTAGAGGCAGCGAAGCAGATCAAGGCAACTAACAGTTCAGTTATAACAATCTTCTACTTGAACAGCGTGCTCGATTTCACAAACTATCGTCTTCACGAAGAATTGTTAAAGCGTCCAGAATTGTTTTTGAGAAACGCTTCTGGAGATATCGTTCGTATTCACCCAGGAAAAAGTCCTGAGCTATTGAACGTGTTCGACTTCTCGCAAGAAGCTGCACGCAATCTCTGGGCTAACGACTGCATCAACGCTACGAAAAGTGGATACGTTGATGGCTGTTTTGCTGACAGGGCCGGAGAGGAGGCCTTTGCACACAACAAGCTTACTCCCGAGAAAGCGACTGCCTACGCAAATGGACATGACCAGGTTCTCCAAGATGTACAGAAAAGCTTGGGAGACAACGTTCTGATTGCCAACAATTATCTCCTATCCGGCGTCACTGCGACGATGATCGAGGCATTTCGTTCAAATGAGGAATCGATTCAGAGGTTACAGGAAGCGGTGTCTCAAAAGAAATTGGTCGAAGTGCATGCTGGTTATTTTGATTCGTGCAAAAATATTACCGATACTCTAGCTGCTTTTTTGATTGGCGCCGGAGACTATTCCTACTATGCTTGCTCAGCTGGCTGGACAGCAAACGAAATTCATACGGACTGGTTAACCTGGCACCCGGAATATGATAAACCACTAGGAAAGCCGACAGGTCCGGCCACGAAAGAAGGTGACGTCTACACTCGTCACTTCGCCTCAGGAACAGTGGCCACATTCGATACGAAAACGAACAAAGGAGACATTAAATGGGCAGAAGCGTAATTTGGGTATTCGTGAGTTCGTGTGCTTCTCTGTCTTACTTTCTAAAGCGTGCGCTAAGATCTTAGCACATGGACGCCGCTCGCCAAGCCGTACTCGTTCCGACGACCGTCGATCTTGCTGCTGATGCCACGGTGATCCGCGGTTACGATTTCAACGACGGAGTCGACTTCCACGCTCTGCTCGAGTCGTTTTCCCGGACGGGTTTCCAAGCGAGCAATGTCGGTGCCGCGATTGTTGAAATCAAGCGCATGGCAAGTCGAGCGCGTGCGCTCACGCCTTCCATATATGGAAATTCTCGCAGATCGAAGCGAAAAAGGTGCCGCTGAGTGACGAGAAGAGAGAAACGTTAGCCCAGATACGAGATAAGGAGGAAAGACCTCTCGACAGTTGCACAATCTTTCTCGGCTATACGTCCAATTTGATATCTTGTGGAACAAGAGAAGTTATTCGTTTTCTAGCCGAACATAACATGGTGCAACAGTAGCATACGAGGAGGATCGCAAAAATTAAAAAATTGTCAATTTTTAGGTAGATTGCATTGTTACCACTGCTGGTGGCATCGAAGAGGATTTTATCAAGTGCATGGCTAAAACCTATTTGGGAGAGTTTAGCCTAAAAGGAGCCGAGCTTCGAGCCAAGGGCATAAACCGGACTGGCAATCTTCTCGTACCAAATGACAACTACTGCAAATTTGAGGAATGGGTCACACCTATACTGGATCAAATACTCAAAGAGCAGGATGAAAACGTAGTAGTGCTACGAGAGCCAAGCAGTTGATAAATGAATCCCTCGTTTTTCTCTATCAAGAAAATCAATTGGACGCCTTCGAAAATCATTGATCGACTTGGAAAAGAGATCAACAACCCAGAATCGGTGTACTATTGGACTCACAAGGCAAATAACTCCATTGGCGTTTTCAACCAAAAAATCATTTTGTTTTAGAACAATATCCCCGTTTTTTGTCCAGCCTTGACAGACGGAGCCCTAGGTGACTGCATCTACTTTCACAGTTTCAAGAAACCGGGCTTACGAGTAGATTTAGTCGAAGGTAAATGGACCACACCGGCTAGAAACTATCTATACCTCTCTATATTTCAGACCTTAGACGCCTGAACACCATGTCAGTACAGTCAGTCAGCACAGGCATGATCATACTGGGTGGAGGCGTAATAAAACATCACATATGCAATGCTAATCTCATGGTAAGGCTTTTCACTTACATGTATGATTGGCCGTAGCTCACGCTTCTTACCAGAGAAACGGCGCTGACTATTCCGTGTACGTGAACACAGCTCAGGAGTTTGACGGCAGTGACTCTGGTGCTCGTCCCGACGAAGCCGTTTCCTGGGGCAAAATCAAAGTGACAGCTAAACCAACCAAGGTAATATGCATATATACAGTAGAGAAGGTTGGTATGGTGGTGTTCAGGTTTATGGCGAAGCGTCCGTCATCTTTCCTCTGCTCGTCGCCGAGACGTTCGCTCGTGAACATCACGAAAAGAAAACGACGCTAAAATGATGAATCTGGAAGTGCGTAGGAAGGAGCGGAAAGACGACGCGCTTTCAGATAGAATAGATTTCGTTGGAAGAAACCTTAAAATAAACATTCTATCACTTTCTCCAAAGTCTGCACTTACTTGACCTCTAAATGCTCTTTAAAAAAAAAAACCTTTAAATGTTGAGATCTGGAGGAAGAAATGTCAATGTGTTTCTGCGCTCTCAAGTTCCTACCTTTTATCTTTGACTTTAGTTTCTCTTTCGCCCCAATTGAGCCTTGTATCGTTAGATCTTCCTCCTCGCGGCTCGTCGGCTTTGCAATTTCCTCTGCTGCTTGACATGGCTCAACCACGGCTCCAGCTTCCTTTTCCGACGTCTGCTCAACCACCGCAGAAACCTGCTGAACTTTAAAGGCCTAAAACAAACGATTTTCCTCGTTTTTCAAGTCTATCTTTTCTCATACATGCTTCAGAGGCCGTTTAAAGCCCGTAGCTTCCGTCGCGGAGTGACTCCTCAGACTGAAAGACTCTTGCTTCTCTTCCTTCTCCTCACAGCTTTTTTCTATAAAAGCATCCTTTTCTGAGCTCTTTTCTATAGCCTGCGAGGTCTCCTCTTTCGTATCAAAGCTACTTGATTCTATAAACCCCGAAGACAATTCGTCAACTTTTTCTCTCTTTTTCCGAACCTACCCGGTTTTTCGCCTCTCTCCTTCTGATGCCACATTTCCCTAACATCGGCAGCGACCTTCTCAAATGCCCTCGTATCTTTCACGTCATTCTCCTTCATTTGAGCAATCTTGACATCATTCTTGTCGTCGTCATGACGAGCATTCATCTCGATGATGGTGTCGCCTTCTCTCTCTCGTTTAACTGGATTCGCTCTCGCCGCTTTCCAGCGACGATACTTCGCCTGCTCCTCCTCCAACTCAGCGGCAAGACGCTCCAACTCCGCCTTAGCACTTCCCATACTCGACGGCACGACAAAAGCACGCGTTGATCGCGTCAAAGACGACGAACTCACGAGATCGACGTTCCCGGTCTTCTCTGCTTCGTCCGTACGAGCAAAAACGCCGCCGCCGCCGTCCACTTCGTCCGGAATTCCGTTCTCTCCTCCGTCCGTCGTAGCCAGCGATCTCAACCTCCGCTTCTCTTTCTCCTGCTTCAGGAAATTTCTCGCTTTCTCTTCCTCTCGCTTTCGTCTCGTCGCCTCCGTAGCGCCGGGTTTCTTATCTGCGCCCAAAACGGCCGAGAACGTCGCGCGTCGACCGCCGACGCTCTCGTGATAGCTGTGTCTTCTCACTCTCTTCTCCTTCGACGTCGAGTGATGACGAAGTGGAACCGGCGACTCTGAAAAAAATTTCTATCTTTTTAAAAGCATTAGTGAAAAGTTTCTCCTCACTTTCCGGCGTGTTCCATCGGCGCTCGATTTCGACGACCGCTTCCGTAGAGATGAGCTAAGGAACGTCAAGTTCTTCACCTTTCTTTTTATTGTACCTGTGGCTCACCGGCTCTTTCGTTTCGCCTCGTTTTTCTACTCTCAAATTGAATTTTTCGAGTTCGTCTTCTTGCTTCAAGAGCCGATTTGCCGCCACTTCGACGAGAGCGGCAGTATACGAAAGCCGTTTCGCCGTCATTTTCGTCTTGATTGCGTTCACAAGAGCCGCTGATTGTTTTGCGGAAAAAAGCCCAAAGCCTCCGGTTACAGCGCCTCTCCACAATTTCCGCTGAAATTCTCTAATAAGACATTTACAAAAAAGATTTGTGCTTAGGAAATATCTAAGAATACCTTTTACGCTCTTGCAGGCATTCAAACGCCTCCGTCAAATGAGCGTCGGAAAGATCAACAGGAAACACAATAAAGTCACCAAACTAAACGTAGTAATTCACATAGGAACAAACTGTAATACGTTCTCAAGCGTACCGGCATCCAGCCACTTGCTAGAAGAAAATCCTGAGCTTCGCAACTGTCCCACACCGAAGTCTTGAATTTTGGGCTGTTTATATCAAGCCTTTGATAGTCTTCCTCATGAGGAAAGTTCTCAATAACACTGAAAACAACAACAATTTAGAATGACCCACAAAACATTTTATGCTTACGCTATAATGCTGGCAAGCACTTCCAAAGCCAATTCGGCTCTGTCTGCCGGCAATTTGACGCAAAGCTTGCTCAGTGCTGATGCCATTTTCTTTACGGTTGCACTCGAAGAAGTGCTCTTCAAAGGAGACCCGCTTCTAGTACCCCTAGCAAGGGCTTTTACACTCTTTCTGCTGTTGCCGCTGCCCTGGACCGAAGTGCTCCTTTTCGTAGATCTCACAAGCTGGAATAGAAAAGCTTACATAACCAAGAGTAGCACACAGAAACTCCGCGCACTTTTTGTTTTGATAGAGGCAGCGAGTGAGGTCCTTCGCCTCGCAGCACATCTTTACTGCTGTGTTGTCTATGAAATAATCGCTATATAAAACCGACGCGTCTAGAACGAAACTTGCCTCTTGATGGACGTCGCTTTACGCTCACCGACAGGAAGTTTCTAAAAGCGTTCGTTTTTCAACTCTATAACTCGCGGTGGCTTTAATTCACCTTTAGGACCCTGCTTTGACTTAAGGCTGGATTCTCTTCCTTGCGAATGGCTTCTTTTAGCGATCGTTCCCTCGCTGATGCCTGTGCTCTCTTCTGCGGGCGTTCCCTTCTCAATTCCTTCTCATTTGACTTGTCGTTTTCTTTTGAAGGAATCGTATTCGCTTTCTCGTTAGACTTTGCCTCGTCGTGATGATTTCCAACAGGTTGAGGTTCAATCCCTTTTCTTCCAATTCCAATAGCTTTCTTTGTGCCACTTTGCTCCTTATCTCTTTTCCCAGCAGAAGGTGCCAATAAAGGAGCCACGTCGTCTTTCTTTTTTTCTGCCTCCTTTTCAATATCCTTTTTCTCTTTTTCTGTCTTCTTCGTCACAACGGGTATTAAACTCCGTTTCTTTTTACTGACCAGCGGCGACGTTGCTATCTTTCTTAAGCCAATCTGTCCAGAAGACAAAGGCGATGATGGTGTCAACACAGGAGGCGGACTCATGGCAGGCGACGGCAAGCCGCTACTGCCGCTTCCGCCGCCGCTTCCGCCGCCGCCGCCGCCGCCGCCGCCAATCCTGGTTTTCCGGCGCAGCTGAAACCCGCGCGTCCCTTTGGGAGCCGACGAAACTAAAAAAACCGATTATTACAATATTTAAACGAGTAATACACGCACTTTTTAGCGGCTTGGAAGGCACTAGAAGAAGAAAAAAAGAAAAGGATAGATAAAAATTCGTATACGAAAATATTTTGCCACGCACTTTTCATCTCCATCGTTTTGACTCTCTTTTTCGCAGGTTCTGTCGTCGTTTTCGCCGCCGGCGACGGGCCGTTCTGACTTGATCCGCCGCCGCCGCCGCCGCCACAGTCATACAGATGAGCGCAGGACGGCGCTGCTCGCGCGCTATCCATTGCGCTGAGGTAACGCGTTTCCGGGTCAATAGTGTAGGCGGCGTGATTCGCGTGCAGTCGAGTCGTCGTCGTCTGCGGAAGCAAATTCAGCAGAACTTCGCGTTGCTCGAGCAATTTCATCGGTTCGAAGTCGGACGCGAAAAATCTCTTCATCATCCACGCCGTGTCCATGCAGCTGAGAAATCCGCGAGCACAGCCAGTGCCCATAGGCCAAAAAGGCTAAAATAATAAGTTTAAGATTTTCTATATGTACGTAATCGTTTTCTTTGTTACTTCGAGTAGACTATCGCCGACTAGTGCTACCATGATTCTTTTCCCGTTTCGTTCGATTATCTTCGCCGCCGAATCAGCGGCATACATCGACGTGAAGTCGAATAAGGCAACGTCAGATTTTCCGTCGAGGGTGCGTTCGAATTCGTATGCCGGTAGTTGGTCTTCGGTTGCGAACTTGGCCGCTTGGAGAGCGAAAGTGCACAAGTGCTCGACGTTGATATTCGAACTCGACAGCAATTTGGCAGCATCAGAGGAATCCTCAAAGAAGAGAATCTCAAATCAAAACGTATTATGTACTTTTAATATTTCCAACCTGTTTGAGAACTTTTTTCGCAACGAGACTCGTCTTTTTCGCCGTCATCACGAAATAGTGCGTCTCGTCTTTGTAATAGACGATGTTCTCCAATTCGATGCCGTGCTTCGCCGACAAGGTGTCGAAGAAGTCGCGTTTGTACACGTAAGAAACGCCGGGCAACTCGGGAACGGCCGCTTCGGCGGTCGTGTTTCCATTCACGAAATTCGCCGTGATTGCGATGGCCAATTTAGCGCGAAACTCCTTCTGTCGAAAGCCGCGTTTCAATAGACTACTTCGTCGTCCGTCGGCACCGACGACAACGTCAAATTCCGCGCCGTTGACGACGGACGGCGGTCGGACGTCTGCCGTCCAACCGGTGGTTCCGCCGCTTGGCTCGATGATGTCGTGGAATTCGGCGCCGGAGTGCACGTGAACGCCGAGAACGAGACAGATTTTGAGAAGAACGGCTTGGAGAATGCGAATGCCTAAAAGACGCATGTAATTGTTACGAGGAAGGCGGGACGAAATTTTGCCTTATAAATTTCCTCTACAGTTACATGTATCAGTATGGGGTCGACTCCGTTACCGGCAAAATTACTGACACTCGTCACTCGTCACTCACAGTAACCACCCCTCTCCTTAACTCACTTATGTGATCGAGACCACCCGCGCCGAATTTGCCGAAGAATTTCTTCGCGCCCAAGCTTCGCAAATCCTCCATAGTAAACGGCCACAAGTGCAGGACGTTGTTGCGCGAAAAACTCGTCCGTTTTTCGACGACGACGACCCGATCGGCGCCGAGGAGTGCCGCTTCGACGGCGAAGCGCAATCCGCACGGTCCAGCGCCCACAATCAGCACGTTTCCGCCCGTGCACGCTCGGCCGTCATCGTAGACGCTCAACGACGCCTTGCGATCGAGTAGCTCCCAAAGCGAACGCGATTTCCACGTCGAAAGCGACGTTTTCAATTGTGCGTAGAAATCGCGCGGTTTTGCGCGACGATCGACGTCGACGCTGTCGCAGATGCGACCGAATAGGGATAGAATCGTAAGAAAATCGACGGAATCGCTAAAATCGTTGTACAATTGGTCCAAACTAATCTCCGTCGCCATATTTGCATAGGTGATAGATCGCGTGCGTTCCGGGCAACCGATTAATAAAAAAACGTACATTCAATAACGACACGCCCTCTATCTTCTATTGGTAGCTGCTACTAGAGAAGCTGGCACTGCCGCTCCCGGCGGCACGAGCCCCCCGATTAATTCTCCTTTAGAACTCGCTGTCTGTTCGGGAATTGTGCGCGACTGCAGCAAGAAAAAATAATATTTTGATTAATTATAAATAAAGGCGTTGCTTACTCTGTTTGGACCGCATTGCGTTCCAATGCTTCGAGTTTTTACACGACGCAATTGTCCCAGAGTCGATGGCGACTGCATCGATGCGACGGTCGGTCGCGGGACAAGTCCCAAATCGCCCGGCAAATAATGATAGCCTTCAAACGAACCGCCACCAGACAGAGGCCTTAATTTAAAAAAATTCACTATCAATCTTAACATTGCTAATTTATTGTTTTTGCCTTAGAGGCGATCGTCGTCCCGCTTTGGGATTGAAAGCGGCGGCGGGGCCGGGTGCGAGACGAACGGATGCGGCGCTGTTGAGCAATGAAAATAACGAGGAGAGGAAGCTCTCGCGTGCAAGTGGGTCGCGAGGAGGCGAGGGCGTGTCGCCCGTACTTTCGGAAGGAACCTGGACGCGAAGAGAAAATATTTGCAAAGGGGGGATTTATTATATATATATGTAGGTGTAGATAAACCTTGAGAACGCCTTGGATTGCTGACGCGCATTCGGAGAGGATAGCGGAGAGTTTGCTATTCTGTTCGGAGACGGCTGCTAGTTTTGTTTGAGACTGTTTTATTTCTTCTTCTTTCTCGTCCAATTGATGGTGAAGTTTCTAAAGAGAGAGAGAGAGAGAGAGGGAGAATGGCGTTTGCAGGGTCCTGCCGAGAATTTTTTCAGTGTGGGAAGAAGGTCTGGAAAATTGTCCAAGACACTTTTATGAATCGTCTAAGGCAAAATTGTCTTGGACCATTTTCAAAACTGTCTTGGACCATATTTAAAACCATTTTAAAAATTGTCTTGAACGCTTGAACGGGAAGAAGGCAAAGGCATAGGGAGAAGGCAAAGGCATAGGGAGAAGGCAAAAGGCATAGGAGAAGGCAAAAAGAATAGGGAGAAGGCAAAAGGCATAGGGAGAAGGCAAAGGCATAGGGAAAAGGCATAGGGAGAAGGCAAAAGGCATAGGGAGAAGGCAAAAGGCATAGGAGAAGGCAAAGGGAATAGGAGAAGGCAAAGGGAATAGGAGAAGGCAAAAGGCATGGGGAAAAGGCAAAAAGAATAGGAAGAAGGCAAAAGGCATAGGAGAAGGCAAAAGGCATAGGGACAAGGCAAAAGGCATAGGGAGAAGGCAAAAGGCATAGGGAGAAGGCAAAGGGAATAGGAGAAGGCAAAAGGCATAGGGAGAAGGCAAAAGGCATAGGGAGAAGGCAAAGGGCATAGGAGAAGGCAAAAGGCATAGGGAGAAGGCAAAGGCATAGGGAGAAGGCAAAGGGCATAGGAGAAGGCAAAAGGCATAGGAGAAGGCAAAAGGCATAGGGAGAAGGCAAAAGGCATAGGGAGAAGGCAAAAGGCATAGGAGAAGGCAAAAGGCATAGGGAGAAGGCAAAGGCATAGGGAGAAGGCAAAGGGCATAGGAGAAGGCAAAGGGCATAGGAGAAGGCAAAAGGCATAGGGAGAAGGCAAAAGGCATAGGGAGAAGGCAAAGGCATAGGGAAAAGGCATAGGGAGAAGGCAAAAGGCATAGGGAGAAGGCAAAAGGCATAGGAGAAGGCAAAGGGAATAGGAGAAGGCAAAAGGCATGGGGAGAAGGCAAAAGGCATACTGTAGGAGAAGGCAAAAGGCATAGGGAGAAGGCAAACGGCATAACGTTTTAGTAGTGTATGGGTCGGCGATAGGCGAGTGAGGGTCGGGGCCGACCCATGCCGACCCACGTGGGCAGAACCCTGGTTTGGTGGTGGGTTTCGTTCTTACTTCTCTTTCCATTTCTGACATTTCTGCTGCTTCCATTGCAGTTGCTAAGGATCCCTCCAATTCTAATCGATTTCTATCGCGTTCTATGTACTCATTCAGAAGTTGATCTTGATCTTTGAACTTGCTCGTAATCATCTGAACGATCTTTAAAAGAAAAAATTGGCTCGTGGAGAGAAACAAACGCTCTCACGCATGCAGTTCTCTTTATACCTTTTGACTATTGACGTGCTTCTTTGCAAATTCCTTCTGATTGTAATCCAACAATTGCATTTCCCTCGCCTGCACTTTCACCTTCTTCTTCAGCTCGTCATTCTCCCGTATCAACTCGTCCATTTTATCCGACATCTTCGACAGCTGAGACGACACGGCGACGTTCTCGATAATCGTCCGCTTCGTCGTGTCGGCCATCTGCTGATTGGAAACGCGTCGAAATTCGGCGGCAACGTCATTCAACCTCGCTTCCATTTCCTTCTTCAAACGATTCTTATCCTGAACCGCTTTTCGCTCCAAATCATTCAAAATTTCCTGATGCCGCTTCTCCTTCGACTCGATCTCCCGCTCGAGCTCGGCAAGACGCGTTTCGAGTTCGTCCTTCTGATGCACGAACTCCTCGACGCTATTCAATTTTCCCTGTAAAATCGTCACTTCCGAGCTGAGTTGATCCTTTTCCGCTTGATTCGACGCGCGCAGCGTCTGTATTTTCACTTCGTACTGATCGCGCTCGGCGACGCGCTCCTCTTGAAGGGCCATGAACTTTTCGTGGAGATCCGATACGCTGTCGTTGCGATCTTCGAGCTGCTGGCTGAAAAATCGATGCATGTCGCGTTTTTCGCCTTCCAGACGATCGGCGTCTGTTTGGAGCGTCTCGTTTTTGAGTTCGAGTTCGTCGCATTTGCGCTGGTAGCGCGTCACGCGCGTTTCTAGATCGCGTATTTGGATGAGATAGAATTCGCGTCCGAGTTCGGACAGTGTCTCTTCGCCGCTCGGTTTTTCCTTTCGCGTTGCGCTCTTTCGAGCGCTTGCTTTGGCGCTGGCCTTCTTTTTTCCCTTTCCTTTGCCTTTCTTTTTCTTGGGAGGCATCGTTGTCAGGAGATACGAGTTCCCGACTGTTTGCTATCCCGTCTATTCACAAAGTACGCTAGGCAAAGAAGAATGCCTCCGCGATGGCGAAAGATCCTTTACGAAAGCCAAGGCGTTGCGGACAATTACGTGGACGACAGCTTTTTGCAAGAAATGAGAAAAAACGGTCAGAAAAATTCCCCCCATCTCCGCGCTCTTGAAAAAAATTCTAATTAGTGAACACAAAAACCTATCCGCTAAATATTTTAATGTTTCATTCTGGCGTGGTCTCTCAACAAATCAGTTGGTGCGAAGATACAGTAGTACCGTTGCTAAATTTAAAATAAATTAATTAAATAATTTCTAGCGTAGTACTATTTGCCTCGGCATTTGCGTACACGGATTCGAAGCAGTTGGATCCAACGCATCTTTTTCTCCTAACAGCCGTCATGTCTACACTCAGCTATGCAATCCTAATCGCACTCGACTCATCACTATTGAAAATCAATAGATGTCATTTTTACCATCAGAACGCCCGTCCCCATGATAAAGACTTGATTTTCTAGTGATAGCTGACGTGCAGACGGCCTTTCTCTTTGTTGCCGCACTATACACTCTTTCACCCGTACTAAGAACCCTCACTGAGACTATCAGCACAGACACAACGTATGCTATGACAGTAAGTCTTGCAGAAAGAACAGCAATCAAGCTAAGACACTCTCTCCCTCTCAACAGACCGTTATGCTTCTCATTCACTTGCTATTTCACAACTACGGAGTTGATAGTTCTGTGTAAGAAGATTTAATTGAATCTCCTTGTACTATTACCTGACTGTTTAGAGTATCAAACGCTGTTTCTCTAAATGCAGCTATCTTCGCTTCCGTTTGTCTAGCATCGCGTCTACCTTCATCATGGCACGTCTTTGTAACCGTTCTCTTTGCTGTTCACTTATTTGCGCATGGTCCAGTCGTAAGACATAGACTAAAAGTAAGTTGCATATAAAATTCCAATACTCTGATGGATTTCCTTCCACAAAGGTGACGTGGCCTTGGCTGGATTATCTCATTACTTATCTATTGGCTATTGTTTGCCTTTTTGCCATTTGGTGGCTCTCTCTATCACTCACAGTTCTCCTAATGTTTCTCTACCTAGCTGTTGGCTTTGTCTGCCCCATTTGGTTTTACAAGTGGCAATCATTGAAAAAGTAGAAAACGTGGAAATGCGTGTCTTACTGACGTTTCTTCTTTTTTCTGTCTAGTAACATTTATGGCCCGTGGGATGAAGCAACAATTCAAGACTGAGAATCATTTATCAATTTAGTTTCAACGATAAATAACTGCTATGTAGTATTATTGAATCGATTCACGAATCTGGTTTATCAGATGCTTTTGGTCCGTCCAATAAGATGACGTCGTCGTTTTTTCTTCTTGGAATGAATGCGGCAAATCTAATCATAAGCAGTTCGACGCACGACTTCACCGTTGCCTCGACCAAAGGCATTTCTTCCTCGTCAAAATCCTCTAGAACGTAGTCGCGTACGAGAGACCGAGAATGCGGTCGCCCTATGCCAAATCTTAGTCTAGGCATCCTCTATAGAAAAAAAAGATGATTTCGCAAAGGAAGAATCAATGTTATCAATAACCCACATCGGACTGCATGCAGATCACAGCTGACTTGACACCATTGTGACCTCTTTAAATGACAAATTTTAATTAATAAATCTTCAAAAATATTTTTATTGACCTTGCACTTCCTCCGTTTTTCACAGCACACTTTCCCAAAGGAAGATCGATATCGTCGTGAATGAGAAATACGTCCGACGCCTCGACTCCATAAAAGGCAGCTTACGTGACACGCATAATTCAATTAAAAATTAAAAGAAATTCTCCTCTAGAGTACCGTACCTCCTTTCGCCACGGAACGACCGTTCTCGTTCATATAGAGCGTAGGTTTGAGTAGTATGAGCTGCTGGGGCGCGTCTTTGGACGAAATTCGCGCCGTGTAGCCAAATAGACGACGTTCCTTTTGCCAAACGACGCCGAGTTGACTGGCGAAGCTATCGATCACCGTTCGACCGACGCTGTGGCGCGATTTCTCCATGCCGAAGTTGCCCAGACCGATGAGCTGTCGCAAAAATAAAATTCTGTCGTTTTTAGCGTTTTTTATCGACTTGCCAGGCACGTTTTTGACGCGTTCGTCGCTATTTCGTCCATTGATCGGCTCCTATTTGTCATGCGTCGTAAGTAGTTGACGAGCGCGTAGAAGTTCGCTCGCGTGTGATAGGCGAGACGCGTTGCTGCGATTTTTCGGCGTTGCATAACCGAACGGCAAACTCGGGTAGCGCGCGCATTTCGTGCCGTCACGCCTGTCACGCCTACGAATGTGTCTCCAAATCGATTGTTTTTTGTGGTCATTGCAATATTGATACGTCTAAAACGCCGCTTCAATCCGGCATCGCACGACGGCGGCGCACTATTGAAGTCTACTAATGAGCCACGCCAGTGACGTCACACGCGGAAGTTAAGCATTACGTCAGAGCGCATCGTATCGTCAGTTCGTGGAAAAGGCCGAGCGGGCTCGCTATCGCCTTATTACAGTGTGAAGTAAGGTCTCTCGCTGCGTCAAGTACATAGGTATCCCAGAGTGGTCTCGCCACGGCCCCACTAAACCTCCCATCGGGGGTCGAAGCGCTAGAGCACGCTTGGGCCCTGCGTATCATAATGCTGAAAGGAACCATCGTTCGTCTTTCGATCCGAAACGCTTAGATTCGCGCGCCGTATAGCCGGAGAGGTACTAGATGTAAGCATAGGTGGGGTGTCGACGTGAGTAAGACAAGCGAAAGGTAGACTTTCGTTTCGTTCCGCTAAACGCTTTCTGCTGCATGTCTGCCGTCCTTCCCGTAAATCATGCGAAGTAGTCGTCCTCTGCCGCCTTGCCGTCGCTTCACGATTTTCGCCGAGGCGTTATATAGGCATTTCTATTGTCCTAGAGAGAGAGACGATATGGGCCCTCCTCGTAAATGGAGTGCTCTTGTTGTCCGGGTTTTCGTCGTCGCACTTCTCGTGGACGCCCATGCAGTCGGTGAGCTCTGGAAGGGGAGGCTCATTTTTGAGTGAATCGCCGTTGTCGTTTTAGGAGCAAAACTCCTAAACGTGTCGAAACCCTCGGTATTGAAGTTGGAGGAGAACGGATCAAATTGGAACAAGTGGAACGGAGCAACGATTCAAAATGGGCCAAATAAAATGTCATCATCCAAAGCAGACTTAAGTCATTCGAGCAAATTGACTGACGGCATATTTGGAACGACGTGCGTATACAACTGCACGGGGGATGCCTGCGAAAACTGGTTTGGCGGTCGCGTGTCAGGTAGAGAAGTGAACATGACGTTTGCCTTCAATGAAAGCAGAAAACTTTTTAACGTTACCATCAATGCACTGAAGGATAAACAGATAAACGGCAGCAAGAAAATCCGAATATTTGAACAAGTTGACGTTTATTTGTACTGGAACGAAAGCCTGCAGCTTCATATAAAGAAAAAACACAAAAGAGAAAACGATTCTTGCGATCTGAAAAACATAACCATTCCTCTATTCGGCCTGGCAGCTAAAAAGGTGGAAATGCATTTCACACTGTCTGCATCTCGAATGGCTATAGGTGAAATACAATATGAGGGAGAAGGTTTGTAAAAAACGCACGTCTCGTATTTGTTTCTACCTTACTTGTTTTTTGTAGACGTGGCAGAAAACGAGACAGGACTAGCGTTTGCAACCCCAAGTGGAATATTATCCTTTGCGCAGAAAAGAAAATTTTCATGCAATGCTACCGTTTCTAAGATAAACGCAGACATAGAAACGCTTTGTACTGCTGACGAGAAACGGTTGTGTGGGGCGTATACGTGCATTAGCAGATCATCAGGTAAGAAAAACTAAACTGACTCTCTATCAACGCAACTTGTGCGCGTGCAGATGATGGCTGCCATAGAGTAGAGGTAAAAGTGGATCCCAGTAACAGCGAGTCTGATGCACCGTTTAACACTATTTCATGGCGCAAAGAAGAAGGCAATTTCACTTTTATGATCGCTAAAATCCGCAGCGGGGCATTAAACAATTGTCCAGGTGGATACCGCCTCAAATTTCTCATTATCTGTTGTTTCATTTTCTTTTTTTTTGTTTCAGCCTTCCCAACTTCAGAATCTCAAGGTAGTAACGCTACATTGGGTACGATAGTCCCTGCGAATGATAGTGGTGTTCTAGCAGTGAGTCCTACTATAACTTTGAATGATACCAGTGTTCCAACAGTTACCAGCATGAGTCCTACTATAAATTCAACTTCTGATTCAACTTTTCCTACAGCTTCTGACCTGTCTGGCGGCGCCATAGCTGGAATCGTCATCGGCACTCTTCTCGTCCTTGCAGCTGTCGCGATTCTCGTCGTATTTCTTCTCTGTCATCATCAACGATGCCGCCGCCGCCGCCCCCGTCGCAAATCGGACGTCGTCGCAATGAAGTACGAGAGGGCAAACGGACACGAAGATATTCCCTCTCCTGTAAAGAAAGACTCGGACGTACTAGGAACGCACAGCGAACCAGCATACGAAATACCGCCGGACTGTCACTCAAACTGCGATAACGGCGTCGGGGAAAGAGACCAGACGAACGCTGATTACGCCGAAGTTGCCATAACGGAGACGACGTCAGCAGAAACGGCGACACCGGTGGGCGCGCCAATTGCGTCTCTATGCAAATTTCCCTTGAATCAAGCCGCCGAGGGGCCGCTCTACGCTCAGGCGGACGGCTTGGGAAAATCAAAGAGCATGTCAGCAGAAAAACCGCCAACAAAAAAGTCAAAAAAAGGACGAAAAGGAAGCATGCCGGCAAAATTGGTGATGAGAGTCAACGTTCAAGTATCGACGGAAAATAAGAGAAACGACGACGATACCGGCGACGAAGAGAACATATATAGCGAAGCAGAAGCAGGCAGCGCGCCGGCCACATCGCCGCCAGTTCCTCCCAAACCCATACCGAAATCTCACTCGGAAGTCCAGCGTCGTCGTCATCGATCGGGAGATAGCGGTCTCGGCGACGGCAGTTATCACGTATACGAGACGGTCGGCAACGGCAAAGCGCGCTCGGCGACCGATCCGCGTCGCGCCGCTCTCCGAAAAGTCGTCAATCTCGAAATCTACGCCTCGGTCGACGCCGTGAAACGGCACTCGCGTCTTCTCGCCGAAAAGACGACGATCGAGCACGAGGAGAATTGGACGCCGGAATTCTTCCTCGACGCGTCGATCAGCGGCGAATCGCCCCTCTCGTCGCCGACCGGCATGTTGCCGTATCAGTCGATTTACGCCGATCCGGCGCCGCTGTTGCACGAGGAAGGTCCGCTCGAATTGCCGTCGGAAAAATTCACGCAGCACAAGCTCATTGGACAGGGCCAATTCGGCGAAGTCTATCAGGCGTTTGCGACTCGACTTCTCATGGAAGATTTCACCGAGGGCCGATCAAATGGACTGTGCGTGAAGGACACGAACGTGGCGCTCAAGTACTTGCACAAGGGCGCGTCCAAGGACATGCAGGAGGCGTTCAATAAGGAGGTGAAGTTCATGGCGCCGCTTCAGCACGAGCACGTCGTTCGTCTGCTCGGCGTCTGCAGCGCCGAGCAGCCGCGCTTTATGGTGATCGAATATATGCAAAATGGCGATTTGAATCAGTATCTTCAGCGTTTTGCTCATCCCGGTCAGTCGGCGACGGCGAGTGCGGAGAAATCGATTCCCTACGGAACTCTGTTGAAAATGAGCTCGCAAATTGCGTCCGGCATGGAGTATCTCGCCTCCAAGTTTTTCATACATCGCGACTTGGCGACGCGGAATTGTTTGGTCGGTTCGAATCACGTCGTCAAGGTAGCCGATTTCGGCATGACGCGATCCGTCTACGAGAAGAATTACTATCGATTGGCTGGCCGAGCGATATTGCCAATAAGATGGATGGCACCGGAAACGTTCTACGGCAAATTTACCATCATGACCGACGTTTGGTCATTCGGCGTCACGTCCTGGGAGATCTTCACCTTGGCTCGATGTCAACCGTATCAAGAAATGTCCGACAAGGACGTGATTGAGAATGCTGTACGACTGGAGGGACGGACTATGTTGGAGCGGCCCAAAGTGTGCGACGATGCCACGTATGAGCTCATGATGATGTGCTGGAGTCGAGAGCCGGAGAATCGACCGTCTTTCACCGAGCTGCATAAAAAATTGAAAACGATGGCTAATGAATGCAATACCTGACTACAGTCTACTTACTACCAACCCCTCCCTTTTGTTCAGGCATTTCAATTAATCGATTAGCATTAGGTGTTTTCACGTAAGGATTGCTTCTTTTTCTCTTATTAAAATTGCATGATGTGATTTTTGTTTTTTTCTTTCTACTACGATAACCTCCCCAGTTCTAGTGGCTTTCAAGTTTACATGATTAATTAAAATTTACTTCCGAATGGTTAATTGAGTCCGCGCGCACCTGTCAAATGGAACATGACCAATCAAATTTATTGACCGCAACAGGTGCAGGCGCCTGCAGATGCTACGTAGCGTGCGGTACGAAAGTGAGAACATTCGCGTGAGAAAGAATGTCGGAGACGGGTCGCGTTCGCTGTCCGCTTTGCTCGGAACGATACGCCGATCCCAAGCTTCTCACCTGCCTACACACGTTCTGCGCGAGCTGTCTCGACGATCTCGCCGAGCCGGCGAACGGCGAATCGCATCTCGTCGTCACTTGCCCGACGTGCGGCGTCCAAACGCGCCTTTCCGACGACGGAATTCGCGGTCTCCCCACCGACATATTCGTTAGCAATCTTCTCGAAGTAGCCAGCGGTGGCGGCGGCGGCGGCGGCAGCGGCGAAGGTGGCGGAACCCCTCGCCACGCCTGCAATTTGTGCACGGAGGGAATCGTCGCCATTTCGCGCTGCGCCGACTGTCTCTCGTTTCTCTGCGAATTTTGCCAACAAGCGCATCGTCGCCAGCGTCGAACGGCCAACCATCGGCTCATGTCGATCGACGAAGCGCGTCGCGACGCCGCCGCCGCCGCCGCCAGTTCGTCGTCATCTTCTTCATCGTCATCATCCTCGTGTCACGTGCATCCAGGTGAACGCTTGACGCTCTATTGCGACACGTGCGAGCGATTGGCGTGCGCCGATTGCGCGCTGAGCGAACACGCCGATCATCGCTACACGTCGCTCGTCGACGCGTGCACTCGACACGGCGACGCGCTCACGCGTCTCTTCGACGAAGCGCGTCGACACGTGACCAATCTCAAAGAGGGTCTCGTCGACGTACGGGACGTGGAGAATCGCGTAAAAGAACGCGCCGCCGTCGTGGCGCGCGAAATTTGTGACGTCATCGATTCGGGAGTGAAAGCTCTACACGAGCAAAAGCGAAGTTTGTTGGCCGCTTTGGACTCGATTCAACAGCAGAAACTCTCCGTTTTGGATTGCCAAGTGGCGATGCTCGAAAGAGCGATCGACGACGCAAACACGAGTTGTCAGTTTGCAGCGGAAGCGCTTCGAGACGGCGGCAAAATGGAATTGCTCGTCATGAAGGGTCCCCTAACGCGACGTCTCGAAGAGCTGATGCGACTCTCCGTTCCATGTCGACCGCAAGCCGACGACTACATTCGATTTTGTTCGAGCGAAATTCTCAGCGTTTTGAGTTGCGACGAAGCGGTCGGCGTCGTCGAGGGCCAGGGCACGGATCCCGTCAACAGCGTTCTCGCCACGGAGACGACTATTCTTCAGACGAGCGTCGCCAAAACGAAAACGGTGACGCTGGTGGCGAGAGATCGATACGGGGAGCGTCGATGTCGCGGCGGCGATTCCGTCAAGGCGGAGATGGAGAATAGGAAATGCAGTGGAATTTCGTGCAATGTCGTCGACTGCGAAGACGGGACCTATACGATCGAATTCGCTTCGAACGAGGCCGGCGAACATCGACTCAACGTCACCGTCAATGGGGAACACGTGAACGGGAGCCCGTTTCTCGTTCGCGTCTTGCCGAGACGGCGACGACACAAGGGCGTGTGGCATTGTTGCACGTTTTGCTCGAGCGGCGGGAAGAAGAATGTTCGGTGCGGATGCGGCGGTGTCATGCCGGGCGGCTTTGCGGGATGCGGTCACGGGCATCCTGGGCATCCAGGATGCAAGCATTGGTCCTGCTGTGGTTCTCTAGTGCACAAGTCAGATTGCACAACAGTGGAATAGAAAAAAACAAACATAATCAACGAGCGCAAACATTTATCAAAAACGTTAGTCTTAGACGACCAGCAGGAACAGCAGCAGTAAGAACCCGTATTCGACTCTTGCTGCTGAACTTGGGGTAGGGGTAGAGGCAGAAATGGGTGCAATTGTTGGCGGTTGATTGAGGGTATTTTTGCATTGCGGTCTGACGGGCGCGGGCTCCGCTGGCACGTTGGGAATGGTCACTGTTTGCTCCGTCTAAAGAAAACAGTTTGAATCAATTGAAATGTGTATATTTGAATTGGTACGATTATGGCGCTGTGTTCGACGCCTGTACACTGAATCTTTCTGTCCTTTGAAGCAAAATAATCAAGATACGCGGCGTCAGCGCCGGGTTTGGAGAAATTGAGAGTGAGTAATGCTTGCCGGAGTCCATTGCTATCACTTCCAAAAAAGCTTCCCCAGCCTTGGCTAGAAAACAAATTGTTAATAGTCGCGTTCTAAGGGACCGAATGATTTAATCAATGCCTATCTGCTTTCTCGGTTAGATCGGCTAGAGCAGCTGATGGAATTTCGCTCACGCAGGATTGAACAGTAGCAGCCGGATAGATAATCGTATAAGCCAGACACATTTCGTCTGTCGTGCTAAGACCTGCCTACGTACACAAGCACGCCGTGCCGGTTTTTGTTGCGGTGTACGTGAAATCAAAAGTCAGACTTACCACGGTCAACTTTGTCCTTTTTGATGTATCGTAAACGCATTCGGTCTGAAACGAATCGCCCTAAGAAAAAACCCCTTTAGGATTCAAAACGTTTTTAATTAATGAGAAGCAAAGGCCTTCTTTACAGGCAGAATCGTGACATTTCTCAGAGGAGTCACAAAATCCTATATAGAAGAGTTGACATTGCGAGAGTAGCATTTGAATGAGCTCACCTGATAGTTGAAATCGTAGTGCTCGTTGTGAGCGATGTACCCTAGGTCTTGGCCATTGCGAAACTGCCTAAGCCGAATGGCAACACCAGCGGTATGAGAGTGAAAAAACACAGAAAAAACCGTCGAGCCTCCAGACGGAATTCCCTAAAACGAGGATGAATTGGCTACAGTACGACGAGGAAAAATTACGGCGTTGGTGCACTGCGATGAGCAATACGATTTCAGTGTAGCCTTTGGCAATCCGGGAGGAACAAAAAAAGTCAAGGACGATACAATTTGACCGAATTCGAGCAAAGATCCGAGTTGTTTGGGTTTCTTTGTCGTATAGTAGAATTTGAACCCGGACGAGTCGACGTAATCTGTCATACACTGAAGCTAGCAAAAAGAAATTGGTTACGCTCTTCTCTCACCTGATCTCATATCGACATTGTTGTAGTGCAGTCCAATCATCACGTATTGAACGCCGTCCTTTCCACTGAAGGGAATGCCAACATCATCTGGAAAATGTATCTCCTAAGAAAAAAAGGTTCAGTACACCTACTCTCTCCAGAATAGAAATAGAAAACCTTGCCACCGACTGCCCACGCTCCAATAGCACTGACGCCCCAACAACGTTTAATGTTATTATCACGTGTGCCGCATACGCCTTCTTGATCAAGATAATTTTTAGCGGTGTCGCATCGATAGACAAGCATGTGATGAACGATGGCTTTGTGACCAATAATTGGTTTAAACTAAATTAACCATCAATCGTCAAAATCTAGAAGAAGGAAAATTTACTCCAAGCAAGTAGCCTCCTTCTGGTAGAACGGGCAATTTCACTGGCTTGCACCAGTACGTCGTAGCGTCAGATGGAACTGTAAGCTGAACAGATAGGTAAATAAGACCAGAAGCAAACTCGCATTTGTTTGTCTAACATTGTTTGTTTTCACATCAAAGGTTGGAGTCCCACTCGGAAACGGTTTCACAGTACGTCCGCTCAGCAAATTGACGCTCTTTCCGCCCATTTTCTGATGCTGCATCAGTCCATTGATAGTATCAGGGTCTTCATGATGATATGCCCAGATCACGTTCGAAGTGCCAGGCTAACAAAACAAACATACAGCAGCAAATAGACCGAAATAATTGAATTTTCTCGTACGGGAACGTCGGCGTCATTGGGCTCACAGGCACGAATTTTTCGCGTGAACTCGAGCACCGTCATCATATTGTCTTCTGTCGCCGCAACTAGCTCAACGTTCTGCTTGGGATCGATCGGCGGAAGAGACCTGCCCAACGAATGACGATCCTAATAATCAATCAATTAGTTAATTGCAATCGATTATTGATTTTTCACTTGCCTGAAGAAAGCCTTTGCCATCTTTTACCCAACCTGTGACGATGTCTGAATCGGGCATTTGTCCGGTTGGCGATAAGCCGAATCCGATCCATCCGGTCGTTTTCGCTTCGATGCCGATGTTGATTATGCCCATGACGTGGTCGACCGTCCAATGAAGCCAGACAGTGTTGGCATCATCCAAGCTGACGCTAAAATCGTATTTTCGACTTAGGGATGCAGAGGTGCTTGCTAAGACAACGCAAGCAAAGAGAAAGAAGACGGTTCTCATGACTGAGACTATCAAGCCGTGACCTCTGCAGAAGAGGCGTGACCTCTGCGGAAACAGTAGGAGTGTCACCTACGGGTCTTGATCACGAGGTCCGCGATCCACCAATTGCACACACAACTTGACAAGAATGAAGAAACTCGCTGGAAAGGTCGCTGTAGTGACTGCGTCGACAGAAGGGTAGAGTGATTATTTGCCTGTATACAATATAACACTCATTTAGTATTGGATTTGCTATTGCTCGACGGCTTGCCGTAGATGGAGCCAAGGTCGTTATCAGTAGCAGAAAGCAGGTGCTCCGCGAGCAAGTAGCTTTCGAGTTTTCAGCTGGATTGTTAGGAAAATGTAAAAAGATGCGTGCAACAATTCCAAGAAGAAAATCTAGAGGTGACTGGAATACCATGTCACGTGGGAAAGAGCACAGACAGAGAAAATCTAATAAAAAAGGTTGCAGAAATCAAAATTTTAATAATGCATGTTGCTATGTTTGTACTAGGCTATCGATGCATATGGCAAGTTGGACATCTTAGTTTCCAACGCTGCTGTTAATCCCGTCTTTGGTCACGTCTTGAATGTATTTATTTAGTTAGCTATTCAACATGCACCTGATAATTTATTTGTAGACTTCCGATGAAGTTTGGACCAAGGTTGGTGGTACCAGGTCTCTTATTTTTATGCTCGATTTGTCTAATTTAGTTATTTGACGTCAATGTTATATCTGCAGCATCACTAACCGGATTGGCTGCACCCCACATTGAAGCAGCAGGGTAAAGCAGAGACAATATTGCTTAGTATAAGGAACGAATGTTACAAATAGAGGTGGTACCATTATTTACATTTCATCTATAGCCGGATTTTCGTCATTCGAAGTGACGCGCAAGACTAAGGCATATCAGCAATGTTTATAATAATTTTCAGGGCCTTGGACCATATTCTGTCACCAAAACGGCTTTGATTGGACTGACAAAGGTGATGGCAAGAGAACTTGGCCCAGCTATTCGAGTCAATTGCATTGCTCCTGGTCTGATCAAAACGCGTTTTAGTCAGGCAGTAAAAAATCAATAACCCTAACACATTGGACTCGCATATGCGACACATCATGATTTCTTCCTAGCTCTGGTCTATCCCGGAAGAAAAGGAGAAATTTGAACAGCAATTGCCTCTCAAACGGTACAGTCTTAGCATCGTTGTACACGCCCTCATATATTCAGTCTCGCCGCAGAATTGGTACCACAGCTGATGTCAGTGGATTGGCTTCGTTCTTGTGCAGCGACGAGTCGTCTTACATCACCGGCGAAACGATCGTGGCAGCCGGAGGAGCGCTGTCCAGACTCTGAAGTTTTTGAAACCCCGCCCTGTGCGCATTTTTTTTGTCAGCCGCGTGTCTCTACGTAGGTGTAGGTGCGTCACTGTATAAATCTCGTGACTGTACTCGTGCCTCCTCCTACTTCACGACACGACGGAGTCCGACGGCGATCCCCTTTTTCTTATGTCTGACTCTGGAAGCGAAGGCGACCATAAACCGCTGATCGCCTGGCGACGAGGAAAACGAACTCCTCGAAACAGAAATACGATCGGTGGGTCAACAACTCAGCGATCGATTTTGTAGGCGCTACGCTATTTTCTGTGCACTCCAGACGACTTACGCTTGAAACAAGCCGTTACGTTTATCGATGATGCAATCCAGGTAAAGTGGAAACCGGAACAAAAATTTCCCACAATGTAAAAAAAAAAACCCCGATCGTTCTCCAGTATCGCGCTATTCATCACAAAATCGACAGCGCTTCTCTGAAACTCTACGGAATCTATTACTCTCGTCCCGTTCAATGGTAGGGTGCTTGGGCAGGTGGCCCAATTTTCAAAAATACAGTCCGTTTTTTTGAGGTTGATCGGTATTTCTATTGCCGTCATTTTTCTCTTGACTTTTTTCGAAAGGCCGTCGTCTATAAGGTGCAGTGCCACCGGTTTTTCTGTTGACAATTTATAATGCCATAATTTATCTATCATCAGTGCATCGTCTGATCCTGCCTGTGCTAAACGATACACTCCACCTTGTGGAACGACGGAGGCCATCGAATTCGTGTGTCTTTTTATCTTTCTAATTGATGCTACAGTCAAGGTTTCTCCTCTCCTCTCTTCACTAAAAAAGATTCATTTTACTATTTTTGATGTAGGGCTATCTCTTGGGAATGAGACGTTTTATTCGAAAGGCTTGGCACATTTTGTACTTTACTGTAATAATAATATCTATTATTGACTGGATGGTCACAGTTGGCACGGATTGTCGAGAGGTTGTATTTCTTGTAAGAGCGAGCTTGATCTAATAATCTAGTTTAGATTGCTCACGTGACCAGATGGAGAAGAATATTTCGTCCAGTATTCTTATTACATTATTCTACTCTGATGAAGAAAACTGTAGAGTGCAACCGTATGCTACCTTTTCAAACTAATACGCTTTTTTATTTTTAGTTAAAATCTCTAAGCAAAACGGTTCCACAGATAATGAGGTAAAAAAGACCAAGTTTGAAAATATTCTAATGAATTTCTTTATTTAGCGTGATGTTTTTGCTTCTATTGCACATCTATTTTTTCACCATGATCGGCATGCTTCTCTTTCACGACGTAAAAAAACTGATAAATTTGCGTCCTTTCTTTGTAATTGATGCGGGCCAAAACAGCGATCGCAAGGTCCAGAGAGTTCTCATAACGGGACCAATCACTCGTCTGCTAATGCACCTCATCATCATAATTCTACTCAATTTCACTGTTACTACGTGAGTTTTCTTGTTGATTAGAGGTTCTTGCCTACGTTCGTTCCTTCCTATATAGACTCAGCACAATAAAACACACAACGTCACGTTGAGATCCGAAGCTCACAAATATTTCCAGACGTTGGAGACATCTATGATCAGTCTTCTCGTCTTGCTTACGACGGCCAACAATCCAGACGGTGTGATCTATTCCGTCCCGGTCTTTGTATTTGCGTCTAAACTTGAACTCTTCTGCAGTCATGATTCCCGCGTATAGAGAGCACCGTCTTTACGCTCTTTATTTCATCGTTTATCTTGCTATTGGTAATTAATAATACTGTACTTGTAGACGAGCTCAATTCTCTTCTCCAGGTCTCTATTTATTGCTTAATTTGTTGACTGCGGTAATTTATAACCAATTCAGAGGATACCTTGCTGTATGTCAAACAAAAAGCCGTTTTGGGGGGGTTCTTTGATTTACTCTTGATACTGTAGAGTTCTCTGCAAGGAAGTTTCTTTCGGCGACGCGTTGGGGTGAGAGCTGCGTTCGAAGTATTGAAAAGCAGCCGTCTTAATTCGCCAGCAAAGGAGCGAATGTACTGCAGCTGAATTTCTCTTCTATACCCCCCATCATCTATCCTTTGATTTGATCTAGTGATACGGTTGATTTGGCGCTGGTCAAACAGGTAGTGAATAGAATTAGACTACCTAAACAATACGAACCTAAAATGCACCAGGTCAGTAGTGACTACTAAAAAAGTCTACTGTTCTAATTTATTTGTCTATAAGAATCTTCACAAGTGGGAGTCAAATCGTATGACATACGTCGAATTTAGAGACTATTTTGACACGCTCTATCTCGATCCATCCCAATTTGTGGACGTTAGTGACTACGTTTGCCTATAGACATTGGTTTACCTTGCTTTTCGTGTTGTAGGATAGGAGAGACTTTACGTTGTCGCAAAAATCCGTTGTTCGAGTAGCTCAGAAGGTCATCCGTAGCAGATGGTATAAATGGTTTCAAAATATTGTAACTATTGCCAACTGCTTTGTTATAACAGTAAGAACGCAATTAAAATTATTCTCTGCGTCAAATTCCGCTTTTTCGCACAGTTGGAACTCGTACGCGAGTACGACTCTAATATGGCTCACGACGATTCGACACTGGCCGTGAGGCGTTACGTTGTTCATTGAAATTTGGATTATTTGATTTTGAACAGATTGTCAACATGTCATTTATTTTTTACTACTTCTTTGAGCAGGTAAAGCGAATGTGAAGCGCCACCGTAACACTTGTTTATTTCGTTTCTCAGCTTTTCATGTTGTGCTTCCTGGGACCAAGAGAATATGCGTCAAACAAGGTGACTCAGTGCACGTCTTTTTTTTTGTTTCCATACGCAACTTTTTTATATTCTCAGGGAAATATTTATGATGGCGTTGTTGCTGTGGGGATGATGGTACTCTAGTAGTCAGCTTAAGAATTTTGTTGTAACTATTTGTCTCCTCACTCTAGGTCGTTCAGATAGTGATATTTAGTGTTGATCGATTTCCCTTTGCGTAAGACTATCCGTGCCGTCGTTTCTTCGTAATATGGAAGAGTTTCCTCCTAGTCATCGTCGCGCTAACAGCGCGGCGTTACATAGTCTTTCTCTCTGGGATTTGTACAGAATTGTCAACATTCTCATCATGGTACGTCTTCTGCGTGTGATTCCTCACATAAAGGTAGGCCCAGCTAGTCAGTTGTATACATATTTCTCCATGTCCTGGTGCGTTTCTAGATGCTGCGAGTCATAACCGGAACTCTGGCTGATCTTGTAAAAAGCCTCGCACCATTTATGGGCATCCTTGTGGTGGCCTACTACTTCTTTGCTATACTCGGCATGCAGTGCCTAGGAAACGTCCCCAAGTTTAGTGACATGCATCACATCCGCAAGTCTGCTCTTCCTTTGACTCTATTGTGTGGTGACTCACTGAGAGGATTATTATTCTTAGGGGAACGCGATTGAGCCAGTGCGGAACGTACGAAAACTTGCACTACTTTCCTAACAATTTTGACGACTTTGCTGTAATCGAATGCGCACGTAGCTCTTCTAGTAGCGGTTTATTTCTTTCTAGTCTTCTCTCGTCGTTCTCTGGGATGTAATGGTTGTCAATAACTGGTCAGTATTTTTGGAAGCTTACTCATATGCTGTCAGTCCGTGAGTGACACAAGAGACATCAGTCGAGGGTTTTAATAATTTTTTTTAGGTGGGCACAACTCTATTTTATTGCTTGGTGGTTTACCTCGGCCGTCGTCTGTGCCAACCTTTTTATTGCTCTAGTTTTGGAGGTAAAATTCCATGGAGATTTAGTTGTTTTTGTGACGCAGCTCTGGCAGGCGTTTATCTCAAAGTGGGATGAACTGAAAATTGATCAAACGGGCCGTCGCATAACTAGCGTGGTTCGTTCTTTCAATTTAGAACGTCCTTCTAGTGATAGAGCTGCGTTGTAGGGCGACGAAACTTTTTCCAGGGTTAATGTAGTACCGGGCGTCCAAACAACAAGCATCCAAACGACAGAGCCGTCAGCTGGAACGACAACGGACAGGAATTTTTACATACATCGAGCATTTCGGTTTGAACGGCGTCCTTTATTGTACCTATGAAGTCAAACTGTTTTTTTTTCAGTGGAAATTTGGTGGAACCATCTGAGCACAGCATCATGCACGAACTTCATTCCCATGCTGAGTTGGTTGTCTACTAATGCCTTGATCTGTTTTCTTTAGCCTTCCTGCGCGCTCGCTGGTATATTGCAATTTTAAGTTATTGTACTCAGTAATACACTACCCTCGCAATCTTATTCAAGCAAGTGTCTACGTTCAGCAAGTAAAAAAAACATATCACAGTCACAAACAGTACACGTCCGTCACGAAGTTGTATACTAGGTGCAATTAAGTGTCGGTTCTTCATTCACGACGAGGACGGTATCGGTGATTCGGGATAAGAGAGCAGCGACGGCATCTTTGTCATATGGAGGTTTGCTCCACATGTCGTTTAGGAGAAAATCCTCCACCGCTGCCTCGGCGTCTAAAAAAGAAAAGCCGCCTTTCAATTCCTGTTTTAGGTGAGCGACGAAAATGATGACAGCGCTTTCATACGGACTGTCGTACTGATCGCAGTAAGAATAGAAGAGAAACGGCGACTTTGGCGGAAGCAATTCTATATAGTCCACAACTATAGCTTTGGCATCGACTTCTTCCAACGTTCGTCTCAATTCTTCATCCAACTTCAATTTTGCATCTGCCCCAGAAAGAGACTCAAAGTCTTTTCCATTGAAAAGCTTGTGTCCTCTGAGTGAATGAATATCTGCTAGTTTCTTGGCAAAACAACTGGCTGTGACGGATGTGCTCGGCTGCGCGACAATCATTAAGACAAGTGGACGGCCAGTAAGCGTTCTGCTGTCGAGATGCTTTGTACTTCTCGCTTGTATTGTTCTCCACAATCGTTCGCTTTGAGACGGAAAGTCCTTTCTCAGTCGTGGAAGAGCATTGAAAAAGTGCTCTAGTTGAATTTCATCGTTTGTCTTCTCCGCCTTCTCTGTTTTCTGGTTTAGCCCTAGTTTTAGCATTAGAAGAAAAAAGACGACTAAACATGTCCACAGTATCAAGATGCACGCCCATCCCATTTCTTTTTTTCTCGTTGACGATTTCGTATTGTCGTCAACAGTACTTCTTTCTTCTTCATCGCCCTGTGTTGTGGATTTCTCATTGTTCTCAGTGGAACTGGACTCTTCCTTCATATGATACTCTTTTGCATCACTGGTCTCTTCACTGCTGCTTTCCGTGATGCTGCTGGGTGCTTGATAGGTGCTGTCACTGGAGAGATTATCTGTAAAAGAGCAGAGATCGTCCTACATAGGCACTACGGTATATGTACAGTAGCTACGCTGTTCATCTTCCAGATTCGGATACCGAGCGTTTTCATTTTCTAGATCAGATAACTTCTCTTTAACTTCCTATTACAATAAAAAAATCAGTCTAAACCGCCTCTCTTCAACTTTGCTCTGCCCTACTCTATGCAAGTCTCGGTACGGGTCCTTGTCCTTCGCGTCTGGCACAACGTCAGTCAGAGCTTATTGAGCACTCAGTAATGTTTCTCACTTTTTCTGCTCCTCAAGTTGTAGTAGACTTTACTCATTTTTCTTGTCCGTTTTTTTGGAGAGAGTGCGCGCGCTAGGGAATGAGAATGCGGTCGCTCCTCTCGGCGATCGTTCTCGTTTCTGCTTGTTGTCCTGCTGCATGCGAACCAGCGATTGCAGCAGCAGCAGCAGCGTTCAGCTCGTGGGCCTATCATCAGGCGGAGTGCGTATGGGAATGCTGCCGTGGAACGAAGTGGATCGGGCTAAATGAAACCAGTCTGAAAGCCGATTTAGAGTCTCGTGTATTTGGCCAGCACATTGCTATTGATTTGGTAACAAAAGCACTGATCAATCACGCGAATCTAAGCGAAAATGCGACGAAACCTCTCGTTCTTTCGTTCGAAGGAATGAGTGGCACCGGTAAAAGCTATGTGAGCGAATTCGTTGCCAAACACTTATTTCGACGCGGAATGAAAAGCAATTTTGTTTTTAAGATCATAGCTCCGCATCACTTTCCGCTGAAAAACGCCCAAGAAATTCACAAGATTGATTTGAGAAATCAAATTTTGACGGCTAGACGAAAGTGCGATCGATTTCTATTTATTTTTGACGAGGTGGACGAGCTGTCTCGAGAATTGATCGACGTCATTCATCCTTTTGTTGAACAGAATTCGAGCGTAGACGGCACTAATTTCAGCCGATCGATCTTTATTTTTATAAGCAGTAGTCAAGCTGATAAAATTAATGAGTATCTATTGAAGCAGTATGAAAAGGGAATTAAACGGGAAGGAATTGATGCTAAAGAGCTCGATAACGTTATCAGTGAAGAGAACAGCGATTTGTGGCATTCAAAACTGATACAAAAGAAGTCAATTGACTACATTGTTCCATTTTTGCCTTTGGAAAGACAGCACGTAAAGAAATGCATAGAAGTGGAAATGAAAAAAGCCAATATGCTTGTGACAGAAGCCCTGCTGGATACGGTGGCCAATGAACACAACTACTGGCCCAAAGATAGGCAACTCTTTTCATCTTCTGGCTGTAAGAAAGTGCGAAGTAGATTAGATTATCATTCCTTTCGATAACTTGTTTTCTGTACTTTATCAGAAATTAATAAAAGGTCAAGTTGGCGCGCATGCGCGTACTTTTACTGTGTGACGTGTGTGTTCGCCATGCGATTTTTCTGGAGTCTCAGCGTTGTCGTCACACTCTTGAGGTGTAATTTCTCCACTGCCTTCGCTTCGTGGTTCTATGAGCAGTTTGCATGCCGATCGGAGTGCTGCATTGGAACGCACTGGATCGATTTCAATGCAACCGGTCTCAAAAAGGACTTGGAAGAGAACGTATTCGGCCAGCACATTGCCGTCGACGTCATCACGAAAATCTTGAAGAGTCACGCTCGCCAGGGTCACGAGGCGCAGAAAGCGCTCGTTCTCTCGTTCGAAGGAGGAACGGGAAGTGGAAAGAATTACGTGAGCCATTTCATCGCCAAGAATTGGTTCAGAAAAGGTATGGGTAGCGACTACGTTCGACAGATCATAGCCACCAAGGAATACCAGCACGAAAGCAAATTAGAAGAGTACAAGGAACATCTACGAAATATGATTGTTGAGGCTGGAAAAGCGTGCGGTCGATTTCTGTTCGTTTTTGACGAGATGGATAAAATGCCTTTGGGATTAGTTGACGTCATTTATCCTTTCGTCGATTATCATCATGCCGTCGATGGCGTCGATTTTCGTCAGGGAATCTTCATTTTCCTTAGTAACAGTCGAGCTGCAAAGATTAATAAATACATGCTGGAGCAGTACAAAAAGGGAATTCGACGCGAAGACATCAAAGTTAGAGAACTCGATCACATTCTCAGTGTGGCGGCGTTCAATGAAAAGGACGGTTCTTTGTGGCATTCGAGATTAATTTCAAATCATCTTATTGATTATTTTGTGCCCTTTCTTCCGTTGGAACGACGGCACGTGAAATTGTGCGCCGAAGCGGAAATGAAAAGGAAAGATATGTTCCTTACCCAAACCGTAATCAATAGGGTGGCCGACGAGTTGACATACTGGCCTGAAGACGAAAAACTCTACTCGTCGTCTGGATGCAAGAAGATAACGACGAAAGTAGCTATTCATTCGTACGACCCATAATTATAATCGCAATTTGTATACGGGCGAATGTGATGAAGGGTGTCATCAGGGGCGTCATCAGGTGACATCTGCACGCACGTTAGCTTCTCCCACATACCACGACTACCAGTGTACTGGCTTCCGGCTTCGATCTCATGCGCGACGTGAGCGTGATCCTTTTTTTCGGCCTCCTCTCGCTATGCGGCGGCTCGACCATGCCACCGATGACAGGCCACGGCGGTACGCGGAAAAAGAACGAAGACGAACGAAGGAGAAAGAGATCGTTTCCTTTTTTTTCCCATGAACAGCGGACCCCCACGCAGGCCACCCGGATCCCACACACGCCAGCGACATGAACATGAGCGGTAAGAGAAAAGCGAAAAGCGTCCAAAGTCGACGCACACGCATTACTAAAGAAGAATTTCTCGCGTCCAGCCACGCACAATCATTCGGGCCACACCCACAGCAATGACGACGGCACACACCCTCCGGATCACGGCACGCACCCGCCGAATCACGTCACGCATCCTCCGGATCACGATGGAAGTCACAACGGTGGTGGAGACGATGGAAGCCACAGTGGAGGTCACACTGTACGTCTCTGTGTCCTGCATGAAACCCTTCCTCTAATGAGGCTTCCGACCTATTTCTGTATTTCCCTTTTTATTTAGATGTTTTTTAATATTGATCAGGGCATATCGGTTCTGTTTGAGTTCTGGACGTTGGATTCCGTGGGCGGTGAGTTGATTGTGTGATACATATAGAGAATTCTAATTTAATTTTTTAAAATTAGCTACTGTCGGAACGTCGATCGGGTTCGCTTTTCTCGCTGCTCTCTACGAGGGTCTCAAGTGGGTGAGAGAAAAGATGATGAGAAAGTCAATCCGGAAAGCGAAGAAGGAAGCCCAGCTTAAGGAAGCGCTTCATGCAAATTCGAATGGCAATGGAATTGAATATAGAAGGAGATCGACTCCTCCGGAGTGCACCACTGAGAAGGATACCGTCATTCGGTAAAATCGTAGATAGTGATTATGAATATGCCTTTCACTTTTCGTTTCAGTATTGCCATTGTCGATCATGTGCTTCAAACGATTATGCACATGCTTCAGGTTCTCATCAGCTATTTTCTCATGCTCGCCTTCATGACGTACAACGTGTGGATCGGGCTCGGCATCATTATTGGAGCAGGTTTCGGGTATTTTGTCTTTGGAGCCTTTGTGTCGACTCGCACATCGGTTTCAAAGATGAGCGAGCACTGTCACTAAAATCGTATGTCTCTTAATTGCGTCGCTGAGCTCACTAAGCACTAACTAGCTGGTTTTATTTGCGAAGAGGCTAGAGGTCTCTTCGTATCTCATTTTTTCCATTGATATTTTAGCTGCTAGAGGCACTTGTCCCACATGAAGAATAGTTGTCTGTATCTCACGTGATACCCCTGCGTTGTTGTGAAGCTGCGATGCGTTTGCTTGTGATCGTTGTGGTAATTCTCAACGCCTTGGGCCCGTGCGTCTCAGCAAGTAGTGGCATCCCTCATCATCATCATCACACCGTGCCCACTGCCGAAGCTCCAATTCATACAACGAATGCTTCCGAGACGAAAGAACAGATGGCTATGAACGAAATGGAGAACATGAACCATCACGGCGTTAGAAAAACCCCCAGGCCCTTTATTCGATTCGCGTCTTCTAAGATCGTCTTATCAGATGATGCCCATGTACTTCAATGCTGAATTGGGTTTTAATGTGCTCTTCAAAAGCTGGAGTCTCGATACAGCTGGGGGTAAGGATAGAAACGTTTGACGACGTCTTTAGTATATAAAAAGTATCTGTTCAGATGTCGTTGGAGCGTCGTTTGGTTTTTTCTTTCTCGCCGTTTTCTACGAGGCTCTGAAGTGGTTTCGAGATCGATTGATGCGGCAAGCGATCGCGAGATCCGTCGAACGAAATCGACAGAAGCAGGGAAAGTCGCTTCGTTGCTCGGCGACGGAAGAGACCACCATCACGTACATAAGGAAATCGTTTTGGCGTACGTGACGCTCATCTTTTTTAGTCTTCCCGTCTTGGATCACATCCTCCAAATCGTTCTGCACATGATTCAAATCTTTGTCAGCTATCTTCTCATGCTCGTCTTCATGACGTACAACGTGTGGCTAGCCGTGAGCATTCTCTTCGGATCCGGCGTTGGATACGGTCTTTTCAACGTGCGAATTCGCGTGCGAGGATGCGAGCAAGTGGCGCCGTCGAAAAAGAGCGAGCACTGCCAACACTAAGTCAAATTGTGGCAGGTATAAGTACCGTCTCGTTCGGTCATTTTAGAAATGACGCGCGTTTACGTGGCCCCCTTCTTGTGATTCCTTCTTCTCGTTGATTTGCGTTGGCTTAACCTCGTAAATTCCGCATCAACTCTAACGACTCTTTTGCGCACACGCGCTCTCCGTGGGGGCCTTCCTGTATGCTCGTTTGCGGGAAAATTGAAACAGGTTAGCGTGACGGGACCCTTCCCGCTGCGACTAATTTGCTCTCATCTCCACCTTGGGGCATTTAGCTCGGAGGGGAAACGGGGGGGCTTCTAAACTAGGAGCGGTTTAGAATGCAGTTAGGCTAACTAATGGCTCTACATCAACAGCACTTAGCCGAAACCTCTGAACCCGTGCCAGACTCCCCAACTCATAGCGATGAGTCAGACCCACCATGCAGTCATGCAGTTGATACTCGGTGGCAAGCGTTGTGGGTGACGTAAACATTTTTACGCCCGTGTGGTCGGTTGAACCGGACACAATTGGCGCAGTTAGTGGGAACGACCCATGCAGTCAGCGGGGGATCGGGAAGTGCGAGCCCTGCGGGACGAACGAGGGGGCCTCCGTTCACAGTTCGGTTTTACTAGCGTAAAAATGCATACCGTTTCTATTGGTTTTACGTAAGGGCGTTTGACACACGCTTAGTTACGGCTCGCATTGCTTCTTTATTGCCCATCGTCGCCACAACCATTACGAACGTCAACTACAAGATCTACGTCTACGTTTCGACATAAGAAAAAAGCTTTGCGTGAGATAGGGGGGTATCTGCATGAAAATAATAATAGCAATAATAATAATATAACTCTGCACAACTCTGACTCAAACATTGTTCGTTAGCTAAATGTTGTCATATCGGTGGCACTGCTAAATTGAACAGTGCTGATTTGATCAGCAACTAAACTATTCTCTCTATGTACCTGTCTCTCATGAGAGACCACTCAATAGTAACCAAAATGCTATAAATCCAGTCTAGCGAGGTAAAGTTTACCCAGCCAATTCTGGCCAAGACATCTTGTTTCGTTTTTGTCTTTTCTTTAGAGAAGAGCACAGACGCAATTATCGCGCTGCGCCGACTCAGTCGCGATCAACGGCATCCGCACGAAGTCGCCGTCACATCGGGCCACTTCTCGAATCGATACTCCGAGTTCTTCCGAAACATGACTTCAATCGCTCGCAGCTCAATGGGCACGCAGCACGGCTGAAAGGTCCGCGAACCGCTTCGCCTTTTGCGATACTCGGCGAGAAGCAACGTGTGCATCGCCGGATTGTATACCCGACGCGTCGGCACGGGCGGACACGTGCCCGAGCACTCATTGAGCATAAACGACGGCGGGCCCATGATGTGTTTGAAACCGACGTCGGCAAACGATATGACGAATTTTTTCAATCTGCATCGGCGCGTCGGCACGCGAGGTTGTTCGCTATATCCGCTCGCCGTCGATCGTTCTTTTCGCGAAAAGTTGAGAAATTTGGGCAATGACGACGGTTCGGACGAGACGTTGCCGTCGCTCGATCGTCGTTTTTGTCGATGATTGAGCAGGAGAGGCGATAACGCGTCGACGCTGCCTTTTTTCGTGTAAACGAGAAAAAAGGCGTCGTGCGCGTGACGTTCGATCGTTCGTCGAACGGCGACGTTAAACGACGTGTCGTCGTCGTTCGCTTTCTCGATCGTCGCAATTATCTTGACGGTATCGGTTCGAGCGTGATCTCGATGCCATCTAATCGCGCTCGTCAAGTTGAAACTCATCCAGCCGCTCCTGCTGGCAGGTGTCACTCGTGATGTCATTAGCGCGTTGTCGCCGTGCCTCCACTGACTGATGTTGATGCGAACGAGGGGCGACGACGCTTCGCTCGGCGGGAGACCGGCGCGCGACGTGCGCACGAATAGTTTTAAATCGGCGGCGAGGATCGTCGAGTGGCGATCTGAACGATCGATGCCGAACTCCATCGGAATCGTCACGACGCGGGCGTCGTTCGCAACCGGTTGAAAAGCGACTGTGAAAAAGGAATTGAGAATTCGAGATTGTTGTCGACGTCGAGAGACGCGAAGACGGCGAAACGCCCACCCACCCCACTCTCTAATCGAAGGCACGTGCGAAAAGAGCCCGCGGCGCGTAGGGGCAGAGAGGAAGGACGAGTTTACGTAAACGCGAACACATGACTGCGACGGCGGCGGGGGAGAGGGAAAAAAAAGAGGAGGAGAACCCTCACCTTTGTTCTCGTAAGACGCAATTGCGTCCGCTTCGAGTGCCAATCGATTTCCGCTATTCGTTCGGATGAGGCCGTGTTCGTCGGCGATTTCATTGTAGAGTCTTTGGAGAAACGACGGCAGCTTTCTTTGCCGGTGCGACGAAGAATCGGCGGTCGCATCGGCAGAGGGGGCGGCGGCGGTAGCGGCGTTGATGGCGGCCGAATAAGTCGTAGGTACGAAGAAGAGGTGGAGGGCGACGACGGCGAGGATGAGGAGCTCGACGCGTCGAGTCGAAACGCGAATGGAATAAACTTTGGGCATGATGATCGCAGGAGACCGGTTGGATGTCGTCTGGAAGCACGCTTGAGACGCGGAGAGATTTTTTAGCGATGCTCTCTCGATGACGGGCTGTCGAGGTGTGTGAATTGACGGCGCAAGGTGGCAGCTCATAAGTACTTTGGAGGAGGCGTGGCCCGAATGGAAGATGTTATCTCCCCGCCCCGAAAAGTGTCTCTCTAAGGGGCGCTGCATTGCAAATATGCGCGTGCTTCAGATCCGGAATTGATCGCATCCGCGCCGCGAGCGACGACGATGATCGTCGTTTTTATGACCTCGAGAATCGATGCGTACGTTATTGCGCTTCTCGATGAGAGGGCCCCTTGCCGAGCTGGTTCCAGAAGGCCGCGTTCTGCGCGTTTCCCTTGTCTGACCGTAAACGACGAAAGCGTAATCTTGTCTCTACGATTAGAGACAACTCGGTCAGGCTCTTAGTGCAGATTGGCTCAATTCAATCAGACTAAAAGCGGGGGCCCAGGAGGGTGGAGAAAGAATGCGTCGTCGAGACGACCACACCGCATGCGTTTGAACTTGTTCGGGGGAGGTTGATACCGCTCTACGAACGAAAAACCGCACTTACGCTCTGGGGGCGTAGCAAAAATGCATAGCGCCTTCAGGGCGTCGGTGTGCAGCCCGGGAAGGAGCGCCCGCCCAGACCGCAAAGTCTTCGTACGATAGGAAAAATGAACGATTAGAGCCGTTTAGGTCAATGCGCAGGCGTCTCGAAAGGGCTCCGAAAGGGAATGTAAGTTCAGCCGGTTGTCGTTAGAGGTCTACTCGCCCCCGCCAATATGACTCAGATGTAAACACGACACAATCGTTTCTACTTAATTATCTAATCTATTTATGGAAAGAAAGAGAGGAAGAACGTGTGAGCGAGAAGGAGGATATTGTTGGGGTGGGTCAGTCGTGCATCCTGTCGAGAGAGGCGGCCCCCCGTAAGTGCACCCGAGGTAAGTAAAGAATTGCTCCCGGCGGAGGAATCCGTACCCCACAGGCGTGTCGTCTCCACCTAAACACGAGGGAGGAGTATACGAGAATAGAAGACGTCCCTATTCTTCTTCTCTTTAAAGAGCAATGCACTCTACGAAGTCAACAATTTTTTTCTTTACTTTTGTCTCGCGCCTGGCGATTGCTCAGGCCACACGCACGTACACGTGCGCGCGCGTACAGGTCTCAACTTTTTACGCGCGTCTTGGCCGCGGCGCCACACCAGACAGTTGTTTGATCTTTAGACTATTGCATCCTTACCCTCGGGCCGCCAGACTGTCTGCCTACTCGTCCTTTTCCCCAAAATAAGGCGAACTGTCGCATTGTGCAACATTGTGGCCGAGGGGTCGCACTCGTATGGCTCCAGACTGTTACACACCTGCGACAGGAAAAGGAAGTCTTGCTGCACAGCAGGAGCAAAGTGCTCCCCATATGCGTCAACTAACTGAACGATCCCTATCACCGCATGCGGAAATTTCTTCCGCGGACTGTCGTAATATTGCAGCTCTCTCAGTGATGTCGACAAGAAACCATTAGGAAAGGCGGAACAAGCCAGTTAGTTTAATATTTCATTAGATAAGCAAAGAAGGTCACGCGCCATGACGACCCCAATCAAAATAAATACGTGTACACGCAGAAAACAATTTCGCGCGCTGACAAAATATCCGGGCACCTCGACGACGCACTCCTCCAACGAACGCGCAAGCCCCGGCCCCGAAGGAAAAAATGGAAAACTACAGGGTCCCAAAGCGAATACCAACCGACGCAGAATTGAAAATGATTAACGATATCTACACAGATGATCCAGCGCCTCGGAAAAGGCGCGCAGGGATCGGTTTTTCTCGTCGAACACCGACCCGACAAAGAGAAATACGTCCTCAAAAAGGTCAATAGCGAAGGCAAAAGAACTGTGGCGTCATTTTTTCGCGTTTTGCACGCTCTCCGCGCGACGAGGACCGATCGATTTCGCGTCTGTTTTCGTCTCCGTTGCTACACAGTGGCTCGTTTGCCCTTCCCCCTTTCGCGTCCGCTTGTCGAAGATTCGCGTGACACGTGTCAATCTATTTTCGGCGCCAGCGTATTTCGTTAGGTCGAATGCAACGACGAAGCGGAGGCGAATAAAGCGTTCAAAGAGGTAGGAATTCGTTTTGCATCTGTTGCCCTTGGCGATGGACGGGGCGGGCTCTCTCGTCGCACTCGCGCGCGCGCGCTCGGAATCCTTTCAATAGGCGATGGCTCTGAAGGAGCTGAAGCATCCGTACATATGCGGCTATCAGGAGTTCTTCGTCACGTGGGACAAAGAGGTCAGTCAAAACAGCCGGCTTTTTTTTCGTACACGTGCACATGCACGTGGCCACGTTTTCATTTTAGGAGGCGGCCATGTACGTGTGCATCGTAATGGAGTACTACAAGATGGGCGACTTGGATCGCGTTTTGAAGCAGCGCCGCGGCAAGAACGAGTTCATCGAGGAAGTTGTGAGTTGTCAAGAGAATTAGCTAATTTATAGAATGCACGTGCACGTGACGCACGACGCACGTTTAGATTCTCAAGAAGTGGATGGGACAAATGTTCGAAGCGTTGGCCTTTGTGCACAACAAGAAAATGATTCACAGGTCAGCTGCAGTAATAACACGCGACATTCAATTAATTCAAATATGACGTCACCAGAGATTTGAAACCGAGCAACATTTTCATGACCGAAGATCTCAACGTTTCGATTGGTGAGAATTTGATTGCATAATGATTAGCCAATATATATTTTTGTAATTAATTAATTAATTAAAAAGGCGATTTTGGTGTTGCTACTGCATTGGGCGATGCAAGAACGAAAGCAAGGACCACAGTCGGTGAGTAATAAAAAATATGACGTCATATATCTACGTTTCTTTTATTTTTTATTTTTTTAGGATCCATGAATTGGATGGCTCCCGAAGTGTTGGAACGGCCGTACGACGAGCGCAGCGACGTCTGGTCTCTTGGCTGCATTGCACTCGAAATGACAACGTGTGGCTTTCAAGACGTACGTCTTCGTCATAGTCTTTCCACATGCACGTCTTTTTCTCTTTCTAGGCGGCTCAGATTGCCGGCGTTCTGTTTCAAATCAAGCAATCGCCGCAGACACTGGAAGACGTCCTGGAAACAGTGGGACAAGTAGGAATGAGACATCATCATCATGCAAATTGCCTTCTAAGAGCCTAATTGCCTTTCCTTCTGACGTCAGCACTACACTGCTGATCTGTGTCAACTAATCAGAACAATGCTGCGAAGGCAATTTCAGCAGAGGCCAACAATACTGTAAGCACGTGCGAAACGACGTCATAGCATTGATTCGCAATGAGAGAGAGAGCCATTAGGGATCTCATTCAGTTGCCCTACGTCAAAGAGTGTTTGGCTTTGAACAAGTCTGCCTTATGCTCCAGCGAAAAGCAGCGTAAGACCTCGTCTAATTAATTGATTTCTCCCTTTGCATAATTCTAATGGGATGCTCTTACGTCCTTAGCAAAGAATCTAGGTGAGAGAGAGCGGCCGGATTTCTCGTCTTCATTTGAATAATTCATCTTATTTTGCCCGTCTCGCTTCTTATAGCCAAACCGGTTCCGACAGACAAAGGCATTAAAGGCGTTCTCGGTAAGAGTTTGTCTCGCGCCGTAATGTAATATAAGTGATAAGTGACTTTGACGGGATTTTTTAGACTTCATGAACGACGAATCTACCCCGGGGGAAAGTCAAGTGAGTGAGAGGGGGGGCGGGAAGTAGGGGGTGGGACGATGAACGATAACCGCGCGTTCTATGCAAGGCCGAAGCCCTGAAATATCTCGTCGACGTCACCAAGGATCAAGGTAGAACGCGAAAGAGCGAGAGAATAGTATTATTATATCTATATATAGACCAGCATCTCGACGAGGCAGCGAAGAAAATCGTTCTCAACACCATGAAGCGGCACGTGTCCGTCGAGGACATTCAAACGCACTGCTGCACTCTATTTTCCAACCTGCTCGGAACAGGTTTCCCCCCCAGACGCGCCTAGCAACCCTCGCGCCTCCATCGCAACGCTCTCTTGTAGCAACAGAAAACGACTATCTCTACTCCAAGGACGTAATTCGCGCAATCAATTTATCAATGAAGGTAAATATAGCGCGGAATGAGCAAATGCAATTGGCTTTGTTGTATTGATTGTCGGTGGTATGACAAGGCTCACGGTGGTTCCATTCCTCTGCAAACAGCCGCTTCCTCTCTATTAATGGGCTTATCCGCTGACGGTTCTTTGTTCCCATTTCTCCCCACCTTGTTTGCGACCTGTTGCGTGTAGAGGCGGCAGCTGGCGTTATTGGGCAGTTGGGGGGCGTTCAGGACGTGCTCTCCGCTTTGCGCGCCTTTCCAAACAATTCGGACATTGCGACGAATTGCTGTGGCGCTCTTTGGAGCTTGGCTGTGAACGGTGCGCGGGCGGGGAAGATGGGGGGGTCTCCCAATTTTGACTTCAAATGCGCGTAGAGGAGAATGCAAAGATCGTGAGCGAAGAGAAGGGCCTGCAGGACATTTGCTCGGCACTCGAGACGCATAGCAATCACGTGGACTTGGTGGGAAATGCCTGCTCGGCGCTCTGGTCTCTTTCAATGGAAGGTGGGGTCAAAGACAGATCCAATCTTCTTCTTTTGTCTCACGTCACTTTGCCTACGTAAAGAGACCAATCTCGAGGTGTTTGAAGATATAGGCGCTGTAGGGATGCTGGTAAAAGCCACTAAACGACACATTAAGGTATCTTTTCCAAAAGACTTTTCGTTTTCAATTACACAATGTAAATGTTTCTTTCTACACATCAGGAACAGAAAGTGGTGAAGAACGCGTGCATGACGCTTGCCAGTCTCGCCGAAGCCGACGGTAATTCGATAGTAATAGTGTTAGAATTATTGTTATGTATTCTTTTAGATATGTTTTCCCTGCAGTTAATTGAGCCAGATGACGAAGGCACGCCTGGTCTCGCTACAATTGCGAAGTCGTACAAAGAACATGTCGAAAGCGCGGACGTGGTCGAGACCATATGCACGCTTTTAAGTGCCATGGCTGAGTCGGAAGAGGCGGGCGTTCGAGAGGAGTTGGCTGCTCACAAGATTGCCAATATTCTGGGCGAAATTAAAGTGAAATATGCATCCAACAAGGTGCCTAGTGCTTGGGGGCGATGATCGTGATTCCCTTTTCTATTTAAAGCGCAGCAAATGAAGTAATGTCTCTTTAGGAAATTGCACCGTTTGTGAATAGTGCGCTGCAGGCGTTGGCCGGAAATAAAAGTGAGTCTGGCGCTGGTCGTCCTACGTCTGCCAGGTCTCGACCTAGGAGTGCGAGAAAGGTTTAGCTTAGATAGAACGAGAAAACTCCTGCGTAGAAGACTAAGGCCGTTCGGAGTTGTAGATTTTAGATAGCAATAAATTGTGTGGGGTTTACTGCGAAAAAATATTTTACCCGGCAATACCCGCGCACTCGTGCGCATGATCGACAATTTCCCCTACTGTCGCAAACATGGATATCGCCGCGTCCAAGCAGAAACTGGTCGACTCTCTCGGGGCAGACGTCCAGGCGTACGTTGAATAGCTCTCTCGTTGACGTAGCGCACATAGCAGTGATCGGTCTAGCTACTGGAGCACGCTCAAACAATGGTACAGGCAAAAGGTCAGCCGAGCAAGAAAGACAGATCCGTGACACGAAAGGTGCACCCCCGTAGATCACGAAAAGCGAATTCGACGAAAAGGCTCGGCTCTTGCTGGGAGATTCGAACGGTGAGTTGTTCCTGTATTTATACTGTGGGCGTAAATAAAACAGCGAACTCTCAGTTCGATTACACAACGATTTTATCCTGGCTCTTTTGGCTAAATGTCAAAAACATCAAACCGGTCAAAGCTCGCGAGGTCTGCCGATTTAGAGAAAGAATTTGAATTTGAATTTGAATTTGGATTGTATATATCTAGTAGCAACAGCAGTGGCAATGACGTCAGGATCTCAAATGTCGAGCTCTCCCGAAGATTGGGACCGAAGTTCTCCCATTACGTCGCCTAAGACGCCGGTATCAGCCGAAAGAAGGCCAAGAAAACGTCTCGCGCTGGCATCAAGTGCTACACAAATTGAAGTAAGACAAGACTAGACTTTCTTCGTATCGAACTGTACTTTTTTCTTTTCTTTTTTTTTAGTCGCTCTTTGTTCCTGTCTCGCCAATGCGTTTTGTAACTGAAGTCAGTAGTCATAAGGTATTGAGTATTATTAGTGTACATGAAATGAAGTGATATATTTTTTTCATAGGGTAAATAGATAGTGTCATCTTCTTCTGTCTAATATGCTTCAACGTCTAGATTACCGCTTGGCGAGGCAGATACCTCTCTGTAGCCAAGATCTGTTTCTACCCGATGCTCCTTCATTATACGGTCGCCTGCTTCTATGTGTTCTCGATATGGGATTAGATGGCATTGCTGATGAAGTGGCTCATTTTGTATCACAGGCAGTGGAGGCCAGTAAAAGAAGTTGGTTTATGGAATCATCTAAGTTGTGATTGGATGCAGGTCGTACTGAAAAACCTACTTTCTTCGGCAATAAGTCACCGAAAGACGTGCCAATTAAAAAAAGGCCGCTTTCAGCATTCGTTCACCTGGAATTACTCAAGACCAACCCTATCCGAAAGGTCAGAACATTTCGACGCGTGACAGCCAAATGCATAATAATAATAATTGCAATTACAGAAGAACGCAATCAGTCGAAAACGAAATTGCCAGCATTTTGTCATCAAACAAAAAGTGGGACCAAACGCGAGACAGCCCCGTCAGCCTAAGCGAACTGAGAACAGCGCTAATGGTACGTGTTAGAAGAGGGAAAGGGAGGGGGAGGAGTTCGTTTCAATGACTACTATAACAGATAGACAAACGACTGTTGCCGGCGACCGTCGTCTACGCCGGAAACATGGAAAGGTTGCTCGCCAAGTTGTGGCACTCCAGTCGCGACGACGTCGCGCGGGCGACGCTGTGGAAAAATATCGAAGGCGACGAGCAGACGACCGTCGTATAGATTATCCGTCTCGAAAGTATTTATGGTATTATATTAACAATTAGTTTAGGTAAGCGGTAAAATGCGGTCTCTCTCGCCGCGCCGCGTCTCGCGCCCGTTCAGATGGGGTCTCGACGCCTCGAATGTCTCTCCGCCCCTCGCCGCCTCGCCGCAGCCGCGGGCCTCGATGGCGGCGCCGGCGGCGTCTTGTGCTCATAAAATGGCGCACAGCGCTGACTGAACTGTCTCGTTTTTGATTGGTTCGTCGCTTCCGCTTGATTGGCGGATTTTGGCTTCTTCTCCTATTTGATTGGCGGCTGTCTCGTCACTCGAGCGAGGTGTCGACGGAACGACTGCGTCGTCGTTCGACTTCGACTTCTTTTTTCGACTTTTTTTTCGTGCGCGTTCGCGCTCGCGGAATATCACTAGCGACGTGTCCTCGTAGCGTTCGCGTATCTTCGCAAGCAGCTCCGGTTCCGGTTTTCGCTTCGACATGGGGCGGGCAAATTGCGCAAATCTGCGTGTTTTTCTGCGCCTTTTCTCCTCCGCGCAAATGGGACGAAAGAAGAAACCAGCTCAGCGAAAAGAAACGAAGCGAGACGACGTTGCGACCAAAGTCGGACAAATGAAACTGACGGGCGACGATCCCGAATCGGAAACAGAAGATCGAGTAGTCGAAGACGAAGAAGAAGAAGAGAAACTCGAAGACGAATCGGTCGAATCGTCAAGTAAAGAGAAAGACACCAAGACTTCGGAAGAAAACGAAGAACCCGACGATGGTTCGCTTTCGATCCGCGCGCGACCCACGTGGTTCATGATCTCATTGATTGTTTGAAAACAGTCCAAGCTGCTTCTGCTGCTCCTGTGGCTGCTGCTACTGCCTCTGCTCCACCCCAACTATCCCGAAAAGAACTGAAGAAACAGAAGAAACAGGTATACATAATGATTTATCGTCTTTTTTCAAGGATTCGCTCATTCTAGGCTAAACGAGCTCAATTGATGATGGAAATGGAAGAGGAGTCTAAGGGCTTGGGTCAGTACACAGTCGCTCAACAGTCGAGAGCAGCCGATAGTCTTCTTTACGAACAATCAAGAGACATCAAGGTCAGCGTACCCAATCCTAAAAGAAAAAAAATTGATTCGTTTTTTTTTCAGATTGAAAAGTTTTCGCTGAGCGCTCGAGGTAAAGAATTATTTGTCAATGCAACGCTTGCTGTAACATATGGTCGACGCTATGGTCTCGTTGGACCTAATGGGTGAGAGAGAGAAATTAACCCTGTATCTTGTCATAATGATAAGATGTACGTATATAGCATGGGGAAAACGACGTTATTACGACACATGGCTGAGCGCAAATTGTCTATTCCAGCAAACATAGACGTTCTCTACTGCGAGCAGGGTGAGATCGCTTTTATTATTATTGAATTGAATTGAATTGACTTGAGCCACCTCCCGCGCAGAGGTTCAAGCAGATGACACATCAGCCATCCAGACGGTTCTTAACGCCAATTTGAAACAAATTCGGCTGCAAGACGAGGTGATTGGAACGAAAACGGTATGCGCACTCTTTTGGGATTGGAATGCTTTTTAGGTAAAAAGACTCGAGGAGGAATTGGATAAGGGAAGCGATGCTGCGAGTGATCGATTGCAGGAGGAAAGAATTATAAAAATCAATATGCCTCCTGACGTCAAGAAAACATTATCGTTTGTTAATTAGGTTTATGATGAATTGGAAGCCATGGGAGCGGATTCTGCCGAGGCGAGAGCCAGACGAATATTAGCCGTAAAGCGTGCCCTCGCAACGTGGCAAAGTACTTGATGACTTGTTTACAGGGTCTGGGCTTTACGGCAGATATGCAAGATAGACCAACAAAGCATCTATCAGGTGGCTGGCGAATGAGAGTTTCCCTTGCCAGGTGTGCGTCAAGATTGGAATGGGAGAATTTGTGAATGGGATCTTTGTTTCTTTTTAGGGCGTTGTTTATGGAGCCGACTTTGCTGCTCTTGGATGAGCCCACGAATCATCTCGATCTCAATGCCGTTATATGGCTGGATAAGTGAGTAGTTGGCTTGGAGACGTGTGGATCTTCGTTTGTATTTTGTCCTTTCTCAGCTATCTTCAATCGTGGAAAAAGACCCTGTTAGTCGTGTCTCACAATCAGGACTTTCTCAATAACGTCTGCACAGACGTCGTTCATCTCGGTAAGCTGCAGAAAAAACCCGACTAAAACGATTCTTATCTTTGATTAGACGATAAGAAACTCTACTACTACAGAGGAAATTATGGTAGGGTAGAAAGAATCGGTTATCTATCGTCGCTTTGACTTTGGAACCGTGTGCAGACAGCTTCAAGAAGATGTATCAGCAGAAGCAGAAGGAAATGACGAAAGCGTGGGAAAAGCAGAAGAAGTCGTTGAACTCGTTAAAAACGGGCGGCATGTCGTCGCAACAGGCGAAAGCGAAAGTGGTGAAAGACGCGTCGAGACCGAAGAAAGGCGCTCGAGGCAGAAGAGAAGAAGAGGTGGAATAAATAATCGAATTGAATCGAAAAGAGATGAGGGAGTTTTTTTGCAGGAAAGCGAAGAGAAACCGGAACTTTTGAAGCGGCCTCGAGAATATACGGTCAAGTTTTCTTTTCCCAGTCCGCCGAATTTGAATCCGCCTATTCTTGGCCTCTACGGTCGGTCCACGCTACGACGGTGTAATTAATTAATTAATTAATCAATTTTTTACTTTAGATGTGACTTTTGGCTATCCGGGAAATGATCCGCTGTTTGAAAAACTCAATTTTGGCATAGATATGACATCCAGAAGTAAGTGTCTACGAGCCGATAGACGTTCATGATTTGCACGGTTTTAATTATTTAAATTCAGTTGCTGTCGTGGGGCCTAATGGCGTGGGAAAGAGTACATTCTTGAATCTGTTGTCAGGAAAACTTGAACCAGTGTGTATCCCGTCGAGTGCGCGCGTGGGAATGAATATGACGACGACCCTTATTTGATTTAGGTGGAAGGAGAAATGAGAAAAAATCATCGATTGCGAATCGGCGTCTATAATCAACATTCGGCCGATCAACTCACCATGGACGAATCTCCCGTCGAATATCTTCAGGTAAGAGTTTCTCTTTTTCTGATAGGAGGCACAACATTGGGGGGGATTGGTAGAGAACGTTTGACTTGGACTATCAAAATTCGCGCAAGCTCTTGGGACGATATGGTCTCCAGAGTCACGCTCACACAATCAGAATGAGAGACTTGTCTGGTGCGTTGACAGATACTACGTCAGAAAATTTCTGATGGACGGATGTATAGGAGGTCAAAAAGCGAGAGTGGTATTCGCCGAATTGGCTTGTCGAAAACCGGACGTTCTCATCATGGTTCGGCGAAAGAGATGAGAAATTTCCTTTTGGTCAAGATCTTTTTCTATATAGGACGAACCGACAAACAATCTTGATATTGAATCGATTGACGCGCTGGCTGATGCCATGAACGAGTTTACGGGCGGTGAGTCATAAGACGTTTGACGACGGTTCAGATGGAATAAATAAATAAATACTCATTTCCAGGTGTCATACTCGTCAGTCACGATTCACGACTGATTCGCGAAACCGAATGTCAATTATGGGTCGTCGAAGATCGGTCGATCAACGAAGTCGACGGCGATTTCGACGATTATCGAAAAGAGATTCTCGATGCTCTTGGCGAACAGTTAGCGCAGGGACACTGAGACATTTAGATGCGTGGGGGGCGTGGTGCAGCGTATCTCGACGTCTCGACGCACGCGACTTGTCCTGACGGTTACGAACGCTTTCTACGACTCCAATCTCTCGTCTAGTCCATGTATCGTCTTCGAAGTCCCGGAAAGGGGCCCTCGTCCCGTTCCAAAGGTACGACGGACTCGTTTTCACCATCTCCCGCTCCGTTACAGCGACGCATTCGCTAGGTCAACTGCACCTATGCGTGCAAGAGCGAAAGGAAAACCTATACGTAACGGGTGAGAGTCGAAACGACGTCGAGCGCTCGCTCGATTACGCCGGGGAGGCGTGGCAGCTCCCAAAACGGCGACGCTGACCTAATTCTCCTTCTGTGCGTCCAGTAAACGAAGCTCGATCCTTGCAATTAGCCGAAAAGAAGGCGCCGAGCTGCTACGTAAAGGTATATTGCGGTCAGAGCCTTCTTCGAACTCTTAGTTTCTCCTTTTCCGATCGAAGCTCTACGTTCTTCCCGACGAAAACAAGTCGACGAAACAGAAGTCTAAAGTCTGTAGCGGCAAAACGGCTTACGTTTTCAAGGAACAGTTTAGCTAGTGAGAGAACTGCGACGATCTTTGAGCGAATCATCTGCATAATAATTAATATAGCGGACTGCCCAAAGGAGAGCGCGGACATTTTCGGCTCTACGTCTCTCTATGGAAACGAGACAGGGCGTCTCGGTCAGAAAAATCAATATTTTTTGACGTCACATCGAAAGAATTTTTTATAGAAACGAACTTATTGGATCCATGTCGTTCGGTTTTAAAGAGATACTTGACAGTAAAACGAGAGTGAGAAGAAAGGATTGGATTCTAATATTCACGTGACATGATTTACGAGTAGCGTTACGAGGGCTGGTATCATCTGTTGCCCGATGGCGAAGGAAGATGTCAAAATGTACCCGTGGAAAACGAAGAAAATTCTAGCAAGCCAGAACAAGGTCAGAATTATATTATTTAATTTGCTTGCTACTTTTAGCTTGCGTAGAATCCGCGACAACAATTCCTGATGATTCAGCTTGGTTGCCGACAAAAATAGTGATACTAGATAGACGATGTACCACGTGTACCGTTTGGGGAATTTCTCTCTAGATCCTTCTCAGTCGATCGCCTGTGGGTGGATATGGCTTCTCCGTAGGCGGATCTTGCCCGGTAGTCATTACCAAAGTCGAGGACAATTTGCCAGCCCAATTGGCTGGCATTTTACGGGGCGATCGAATACTCCAAGTGGACGACAAGAGCGTCGCTCAAGCGAAGAAAGAGGACGTCCTATCAATGATACGGTTACCTATTAATTAATAGTTGAATTGTCGTCATATATGACGCGGGCGCGTAGAAGTTGTCCGGGAAGCATCCGGTTATTGATTCAGAGACCGTTGTCGTCGTCACCACTGTCGCCGCCGCCGTCTCCGCCGGCCAGTACGACGACGACGACGACGTCGTCGGCCCAAGCGGAAGACTTGAGTGGGAGTGGAGTCGGTTCAGGATACGATACGTTGAAGAGGAGAAGGAGGAGGAGGAGTTCGACTACCGGTGAAAGTGGCGGGGAAGACGACAGGGTTGCCACGCCGCAAAAGCCGTTTCGAGGATACATCAGTTGGAATGTGAGAGCTAGAGGCACATTTTACTTCCACACTATTACGCTCCAAAAATGGCCCCTGTAATAAAAGACTTTGTCGTTCTGTAGGAAATCTCGCCGCTTGAACAGAACCGTCAGGAGGTAAGATTTCGCATCGGTTTTTTTTTCTTGACGAGCGCGAGATGATCTATACTAAGGCTATTCTGGAACTGGTGCGTTGGGAAAAGAGATACGTCGCGAGTCTTCACTTTGGAATAGAGGTGCAATAGAGCAGAAATACCCGTTACCTCGCACACAACTTCATTTTAAAAAGCGCTATTCGAAACCGTTACGTCAACACATGCTCGATCAGGAGGAGCATCGTCTCATGTTTGGAAATATTGATCAAGTTAGGAAAAAATAAAATGATCTTCAAGTGTACGCATTAGGATTTCTTCTTCTTTTAGCTCTTGCGTTTGTCGACGGGCATTCTAAAGCAGTTGAAGAGTCGACGCAAACCTTTTCACTTACGAGAAGCCGAGCATCCGTTTTACATTCTCGCCGTCGGAGACATCTATAAAGCGAAGGTACTCGATTTTTAGACGACGTATCTAAAAGAAACGTTTGCACCGTCGTTTTTCTTATATAGATCGGTGAAATTGGTCAATTGTACGACATCTATGAGCAGGGAAAAACTCAAGCGGAGCTCGAGCTTTCTCTTCGGCGTCTTCAGCCGGACTTTGTCGAATTCTTGGAAGAGCCGCCACTGAATGAGGGGCAGCCAACCATTGACGAGTTTGTGATGTTACCATTGGAGGTATGATTCTCCTTCCTTTGAGGAGATTTGACTATTTCTTATTGTTAGTACCTGGGAAAGTTGCGTAGTTTGCTGAGACGGATGATGGCCAATACACCGACATATCATCCCGATCAACATTCTCTTCTATCTTGCGTCGAATGTTAGTATAATTAATTAATTAATTCACGTCACCTTTCTTTTGTTTTCGAGCAGCTCTTGCCGAGTCGAAGATTGCCGTTACTGACGGAGTGGATAGAGATGCCTACGAGATGCTAAGAACAATTGAGAAGCATTTGATTTTCTTGCCAGGCGTTCAGGTGTGAATATACTGAAACATTTTTCCCAATTGATCCATAGACTACGTACGTAGAAAATCGACTTATGCGTTCCTGGACGATCGCTCCTGCATTCGGGAGATCTCGTAAAAGTCGAAGGAAAAAAGAGAAAGCCGAGAAAGGTGAGCAAAAGTCTAGTCGCTTCTCGTCGATGCATCCACGCTACTTAATTGCAAGGTTCACGCGCTACTCTTTACGGACATACTATTATTTACGCGACGAGAAGACGGTCTCTACGTCGTGACCGATTCACCTGTCGACATGACATCTGCAATGGTGCAAGATTTCAACTCTGTGGAACGTGAGAATGACGCATATATCGGGGGGAGTTCTCTGAACTAAAATACTAATATTAGCTACGGAATTTTGTATCACTGTCGTTGAGGTACATATATGCGACACGTATACTCTGGAGCACTAGTTAGTTGTCCTCTCTATAGAGAAGCGGTGACGAAAAACTAGCCACCGCTTCGTGGAAAGCGAGCCATCAGATGAAAGCGCCCAGTCTAAAGGAAAAGGAAACGTGGCGACGTCTGATCGACGAACGAGCCAAAGGCGTATCGAACATACGCCGGAAAACGAATCTAAAGGTAAAATGTTCGGGCGGCGCTGCGACACCGTGACGTAGGGAAACGCCTTTCTATTTATTCCGTCAGAACTTTCGCACCATGCCTGTCGTCTCGATCACGTCTCCGGAAGAGGATCTTCGTCTGTGGGAGCGAGAACAGCAGCTGCGACTCGTACAGAAGGCACCTCAACTCTACGTCGGCCCGGCGACGCGAACCGCTCATAGGAATCGGACGCGTCCCCTTTCCGTTTCGTCGCTCGAATCGCTTCACTCGGTCGCATCGTCGGCGCCGTCGTCCGAACCGTCGTCGCCGACGAGGGATCGAAAGGGGGGAAAGAGTCTTCTTTATCGACACTTGAGCCTGTTCGTGCTTGACGGCCCGGGGGGGGGGGGGGGGGGGGGGGGGGGAGTCTTGTTTTTTTTTTTTTGACTTGGCTGCCTTTTCTTTATAGTTTCGATCGACACCCGTTCAAATCGAGAATGCAGAAGCGTCGTCACTCGTTCGCTTCGGCAGCCGAGTCTCCGTTGGTCGAGAGTCGTTTGCCGCCGCCGCCGCCGAATGTCACTCCGGAGACAATTGAGAAGTGGAGAACGTCGTTTGATGCTCTGCTGGCCAATCAAGGTACAGTACAAAGAGTCTTTTACCTTTTTTTCTTCAATTGTCGTCCAGACGGACTCGATTTGTTTCGTCGTTTCCTCGAATCGGAGTTCAGCGAAGAGAACGTTCTGTTTTGGACGGCTTGCGAGGAGATGAAGCAATTAAAGCGGCACGAACTCGAGCACAAGGCCAAGGAAATATTCTCTAAATATATCGCCTTGGACGCTCCCATGGAAGTAGGTGGACGTAGGTGGCATCTAGATATTTGGAATAATAGGGTGCGTAGGTAAATATTGACGCCGAAACAAGGAAAAGCGTTCTTCCATTTTTGGATAATCCGTCTTATACGATGTTCAATCAAGCACAGAGAGCGATATTTCATCTAATGGAGAGAGATAGCTACAAGCGCTTTCTCGAATCGGAAGAATTTCATGCAGCCGAAGAAGCAGCAGGTACCAAATTCTAACGTCATATTTGGCAATTAGTTAGCTGAGCGAGTCATTAAATAAAGAATTTGTTGTTCTCTTTGTTTTATTCAACATGAAAAGTCAATCGAAATTTTTTCCCAACTACAGTACCTATTTAGAAAAACCAAGGCTATACGGGCAACAGATAGCAGTCACGCGCCTGCCACTGCGCCGAATCGCGAGCGACGAAGAAAAGAACAAAACTAGACGTCGTCGAGGCCGCCGCCGTGGCTAAAAAGATAAGCATAATTGCTTTTCTGCAAAACAGGCTTGTGGGCATCGAGGGGGCCGGACCTCGATGTTCTCTTCTCTTCGGCGCCTTCGGTTTCGCGTGCTCTTTTTATGTGGGATGATACGTTGCAAACGTTGCAAACGATTGCATCTGAGCCACGCAAAACGCTCAGGAGAGCGAAGAGGGGCCCCTTTCCTCTCATCCGGCACGTGGTGAGCGCCAGTCTCGCCTGGGCCTGCACGCAACAATCAGTCAAGAGCCGCAATCACCTGTTTCTTTCCCTGACGATGAAATCCTTGATGAAACGGAAGCTTTAATTTTCGAGGTATTTATTATTGATTTTCCCCGCGTCAATTGTTTTGTCGTGTAGTCGTTCTCCCAATCCGACGAGGCAGACGCAGCCATCCCTCTGGGCCGAGAGCGAAAAGAGGCCGCACCTCTGCCGGGGCGATAGAGCGGCCCTACTCTTGGTGGTACGAGTGATAACTACCATCCCCCACTTGGGCAAGACGCTGTGGGCAAAATCGCGGTCCTCCCGGGTCTTGGGTTAATGACTCCCCCCGTGCCCCGGTGGCGAGGGTACCCCCTTTGGGCCTTAAAGGGGTATACTGAAGGCCTTAACCTGCGGGATGATTGGGTGATCCCACCTCCTTGGGAGCTGGAGGTTAACTCGTCTAATGTGCTCTCCTCCTTGCGACTTGGGTGAAAGTCGCCCTGGATGGCATGGGAGCATGTCACACCCCTTGGACCTGGGGGGAAGTTAGGTCCCTGCTCACTCTCCTCAATGGGAGTGAGTTGAGAAGAGGACAAGGAGCGCCTAAGAAGACGTCGAGGACAATGGAGGAGCGCCGGCTCGCCTCCCCCATTGGGGGGAGGTGGGCGAGCCTTGTCTCCTCCATCTGGGGGAGACGAGCAGGAGGGGGAGGAGTATAGCTCTCCACCTCCCAAGCGTCAAAAAACGTCAGTGAAATTTTACATACGGGAATTTATTGAATAAAAATTTGCGCATAACCTCCCCTACATTTCACTTGTAGCCCTATCTGCGACGAAACTTGCACTAGAACACCTGCAACGTTGCACGCGCGTGAGCAGAGCTCAGTCTTGACGAGCTTCCAGGCTGGCACTCACGCGCGCGTAATATGCGCCTACTATAATTTGCTACTAACTTAATTAAAAACTAAAAACCCCCAAAAGTCATCTTTCATCTTCATCCACGCGTCGGTAAAGGGCGGCTGTACCTGCGTAGCACGCAAGACGAGTATAGCTGCTGTACAAGAAACGCTTTGCTTCAACAAGTGAATGGCTGCAGAAGTTGCATGTACACATTCTACTCCTAATACATTTTACCACATTCTTACTAACTACTTCCGCTCTTGCACTGAGCGAGATATCTAAAACACAGCAAAAAAACAATAACAACAACCATTAACCTGAGTGCAGCTGATACGTCCGGTTCGGTCTCCTTTCTTCCAAGGAGCGATGGAGAGAAGATAGAATATTCTAACACAGACATCAGCATATACAATCACCATTCAGTTTGCCTGTGAGAAACAATAATCGCACATAGGGAAGGGGGCCTTGATAGATTCTAACGCTAGCTGGGGAAGCAGAAAGAGCAAAAGCAACCAACGCCGAAATTTCAAAACACCACCCCACCCCAAATAGATTAATAAAAATAGAATACAGACCTTTTCAGCTCCAGGCGCCGCCATTGGCGGCGGCGGCGGACCGGGAGGAGGAGGCGGCATCATGCCCGGCGGAGGACCGCCTGGCGTCTGTTGCGCTGCTCCCGCCTCTGCGTTGTATGGATACGGATACTGTTGTTGCTGTTGTTGATGATACTGTTGCTGCTGATATTGCTGGTACTGTTGAGCTGCCGCCGCCGCCGCCGCCGCTGCCGCCGGGTCCTGGCCTTCCGCTGCTTGTGGTTGCTGTTGCTTGGATTGTTCTGCAGTCGCTCTCTCTGCTCCTTCGTTGCCCGCCGGCATTTGATAGCCCATCTGGCGGTAGTACTCAGCCCATTGAGCCGAGTAATCACCTAAGAGCAAAAAAACCGGGTTTTGGTTTGTGCAATGTCAATGCCGTCGTAACTGGCTTGGACACAAGAATCCAACAAAGCCAGTGAACAAAGACAGTGTATGTTGTGACGAGGATTAAGTACCAAATCCACTCACTTTGCACGTGAATTGGTAACTCTTCCTCGTCAAAACTATTTTAACTGTATTAGTTTTTTTCTCACCTTGACCACCTTCAGTTGCCGCTGCCGCCGCCGGTGCCGGTGCCGGTGCCGGTGCCGCTTCTCCTCCTCCTTCTCCCTGTTGTTGCGCTCCACCTGCTGGCGTCACTGCCGCTCCCATGGCTCCTGCCGCTGCCATGGCTCCTTCCGCTCCCGGTGTCGTTATTTGGCTTGGATCAATAATGCCCGCAGCTATGGCTTGACCGTAGTATTGCTGATAATACGTCGCGTAGGCGTGCGCCGCTAGAACACATAAATTAGTGTCAATATTTAATCGCAGCTAATTTTAGTTGTACCTTCGGGCGGTTGGCCAGCAGTCAAAGCATACTGATAGCACGTGTTGTATATTTGCTGCGTGTCATATCTGAGCCAGAAACAGACGGTCACTTATTAATGAACCATTACCATTATCGATATTCGTACCCAGGTGCGCTCTAATAAAAACAAAATATTAATTATTAATTATGCATAATCAAAGTACAGTACCGGTGGCGGCTCTAATCGATCCCTTATAAGCTTCGACGCAATCGCAATCTGTTCATCCGTGCCTTAGAGAGCGGGAATTAATTAAAACATTCCCACAAGGACACAAAAACCCGTCACCTCTTATAACGAAATATTTATCCCCAGCTGAGGGGGGATCCTCTTGCTTGTTCAACTCAATGTGAGCTCCCGATTGCTGCTGCATTCCACGAATCGTCTCCCCGCCTTATTCAATAAGAAAATATAATCAAAATCATCTTCCTATCATTTTGATCTGACTGTACCTCGGCCAATAATGACACCGGTCTTATTGACTGGAACGATCACGTTCACCTGCTTCATGCCGGGTTTCAGCGGTCCTGCCATGCCTCCTCGCTAGAAGAAACACATGATAGAACAACCTTTGGCTTTCCTTTCCTTTCTATCTACCTACCTGACTAGCTGCGTCGAGCATGTCGTGAATAATACGCTCGGCGTGTCGCACGCCATCTTCTAATCCCGACAGAACGGCCATTCGAAATGGACCGTCTTCCTCTGGACTGAAGTGGCATCTGCAGCCCGATTCCTGTTGAATTCTTCGAATGTTATCCCCCTGTTTTCCAATCACGTAGCCGACTAGCTCCCGTGGAACTTTAACCTGCCACAATATAGCAATCCCAAGAAGATCATCGATAATGAAATATATTGCCCACGTTAATTAGAATTTCGCCAGCACCAAGTCTTGAAGGCTGTCTCATGTATAAAAATTAGAACGTTAATTGCTGTTGTCGTTTTTTTACTGACTGTATCCGTGTCTCCTTGACGTAAAATGTCTTCGACGATGTTCTTCGCTTTCTATAAAAAAACAATAGAAGACAATTTTAAAATAATTCTAATTATGTACTTCGACTGCTTCGCGAGGACCCGTCATTCTCAGCGGTTTTCCCTCTTTGTTAATGGCGTTCGATTCCTGAAGAATGACAATGCGACAGCCAGCTGTCTCCTAAGAGAAGAGGCACAATGAAATCCCCACCAGGATTTCTTTCTTTCTTTCTTACTTGCAATCTTTTTATTGTCTCTCCTCCTTTTCCTATCACCATTCCAACTTTTGGACCGGGAACCCAAATTTCTTCAACGCACACGTCACCAAATCCCTAAAAAGTACAAATTGTAAAATGTGCGCTGGGGAAAAAAATTTCAATTACACAGCGTCCCCCAATGATCTCCGCTATCATTCTCTTTGCTTTTCTGGCATCATAAATCACGTCTATTTTTAATTAATAAAATTTTTTGGTGACTTACTCTACAGATTCGGGCGTTCCAGTTATACTAATATCACGCTCAGCTTGACTCATAGGACCATCTGAAAAAAAGGAAAAGATGCTAATATTACAATGTTTTTAAAGGTAATAATTTTTTACCTGGTGCCACTTGAATATTAGCGAGAGATTCTGCCTGAAGTTTCGATATGACTTCGCCACCTCGGCCAATAACTACAAGCAAAATAAGTATTTTATTATTGCTGTTCATAATTTCCCCCCGTTGCGACAAATGCAGTCAAAGGACCCTCAGAGATCTTGGTGGCTAATATCATCAATCATGCCGTCAAGAGTAGCAAATAGTTTTACCATCATCGGAATGCCAATCAAAAAAATTAAAAGGAATAATTAACTCACTTAGTCCGACGCAGCTATTCGGAATTTTCAAATCCTCCGAAACAATTCCAGTCACAACTTGTCCTCGACTTTCAAAATGTCAATTTAGCGCGGGCTTAGCGTGCGCTGTGGGACGGTACCTTTGAGCCACGAACATCGCAGCTTTCGCTCTGGCTTCAGCTATAGCCTTGGCCGGATCAATTTTTCCCAATCGGCGGGGAACGGGTGCTACAACGAATCGATTTTGACACGTTTTTCGTTTTCGGTCTGTTTCACCTTCGTGAAGTTCTAAGTATTCTTTTTTTGGCGAAGATTCCCCATCTAGAAAGAAGAAAACGTTGCGATCCACTATAGGACCCCCGAAGAGGGAACTTGCCTTTGTCACGTGGCATCTCTTCCTCGCTCGCTCTTTCCTCGAAACCTCTTTTTCGAGACGGAGGCGGCGCTGAAATCACCTTAGGTAAGTAATTGCAACAGAATGCGTCGGCTCGTACCGTCGCCGTCTCTCGAATCGGCCATATTGCGTGCGATCTAGAAGGGAAATGCGATTTTTTGAGCCGAAGAAGTCTTGTTTCTTCACCTCCTTCGCTCGTTTTAATGCCGCCTCGTACGCGTCTCGTGATATGTCCGTTTTGGACGGTTCCGGACGCGAGCTGGGTGGAGGAACAGCGTTGTACGATTGATCTCCCATGCTTCCTCTTCGCGCATGCGTTTCATCTGAAAAGAAACGTGATCTAGCGCTATATAGTGATTAGCGCTAATGACGAACCCGCTTCTAATAGACGTTCCTACCGAATTCGAGAGTTCACGCCTGCTAATTCGCTGCCCGCGACCTGGCGACGGTCCAATGTTCGGCGAAGCGGTGCGCGAATCGCTTCCCGAGTTGCGACCTTGGATTAGCTGGGCCGGAGAATTTCCCGACTCTCATTGGGAGCGAATGATGCGCGAGAAGCTCGCTCGCTATATCGAACGAGCCGAGCTGTTCATGCTGCTTGTCGACAAGGAAACGGGGCGTTTTGTCGGCTCGTCGGGCCTGCATCGGCCCGATTGGCGCGTGCCGCGCATGGACGTCGGATACTGGGTGCGATCGTCGTGTGCACGCCGCGGTTACGTGACCGAGGCGGTGCAGCGGATCGCCGACTTGGCATTTGACGTCTTGCACGTGCAAAGACTCGAAATTCGAGCTGAAAGCGAAAATGAACGCAGTGCGGCCGTGGCTCGCCGATGCGGCTTCGAACTCGAAGCGACGCTGCGCAAATTCGATCGTCACCACGCGACGAACGAATTAATTGACCTAGACGTATACGTTCGATTTGCGAAGTAAATTTTTTATACGGGGTCTAAGAAAGAAAGATGGAAAACGTTTACGCTATCGGCTTGATGTCGGGCACAAGTGCTGACGGAATCGACGCGTGCGCGGTCGAAATTACCGACTGTACACGCCGCCGGTAGGAGGAGCCTATATAGGACCCGGCATTCGCGCAAAAAAACTCGTAGCTAGGATTCGAATGAATTGTTTGGCCTTCCACACGTACGCGTATCCAAAGGGACTGCAGGCGGAGCTGCTCGAGCTCGGAGCACGCGGCTCCGTGGCTCAATTGTGCACGTACAATGTCTTACTGGGTCAACTCTTCGCCGAGGCGGCGCTGGACATTGCGCGGCGCGCTCGTCTGCGCATGGAAGACGTATTCGTCGTCGGCTCGCACGGACAAACTGTGTATCATGCGCCGGACGAGCGCGAGGTGCACGGGCGTCGAGTTCGCGCGACGCTCCAAATCGGCGATCCGTCTGTGATTGCTGTCACGTGCCGTGCGACGACCGTAGGAGATTTTCGCGTTGCTGACGTAGCGGCGGGTGGCCAAGGCGCACCACTGGTACCCTACTTTGACTTGCAAATATTCGGGCGAAATTTGAATGACGGAGAAGTGGTGCTGCTTTTAAACGTCGGTGGAATTTGTAACGTCACGGCCTTGATAAGGAGTACAAGTAGTATTTTGCACTGCCTCGTTAGCTGACACCTTTTTTTTAGACGATTCAAAGACCGAAGTCGTTGCTTTTGACTGCGGACCGGGAAATATGGTAATAGACGGATTGATGCAAGATCTTTTTGATGAACCCTTCGACAGGAACGGGCAGATGGTTAGTTGTGCTTAATCGATCGCTTACCGTGGACACTTCCTTTCTTTTCTATAGGCAGCCAAAGGAAAGGTAGTCAGGGATCTATTAGTTTGGATGTGCAATGATCCCTTCCTGCAACGCCGTCCACCAAAGTCAACCGGCCGAGAGGTCAAAACGAATCATCATGATCTCATCTACAAAAAAAATGGTTTAGCGTTTTATACTAGATGTACGGAAAAGATTATAGAATGCAACTCCATAAAAAAGCCCAGCAACTCAACGTTAGTAACGAAGATTTTATAGCCACTGCAACGGGTATAAATAATAACTACGCTCTGTTAATCAAATCTCCTCTTTGCCTACTAGAATTCACCGTAGAGGCAGTTCGATCTAACTACGACAGTTTTTTAAAACCAAAGCTTGAAAACAACGAGGGCACATTGAGACGACTACTAGTCAGCGGCGGTGGAGTACACAACACGCAAATACTCAGGCAAATAATATACGCGCAAAGGCGTAGCAATCAACCGTTAGTGTAGACATCTGACGACAAAATTTTCCGAATACAAAGTTGGAACGACAGACGACGAAGGAATCAACAGCGACGCTAAAGAAGTATTCACAAAATCATTAATTAATTAATCACCTGGTTCCGACGCAATATCTCAGGCCATGTGTTTCGCCTATCTCGCCTATCAGACTCTGAAAGGAAACCAAACAAACTTACCAGGCAAGTATCGTCGCAAAAGCGGCGGCGCCACGGTACTAAACAGCTAACACCCGCAGACGTGACAGGAGCAACTGAGCCCGTTCTCTTGGGCAAGATATGTCCCGTCTTGACGCCAGCTACTTAGAAAAAGCCGCCTTGACAGAACAAAATGCCGCGCAGCCTTATTAGAGCCATAGAACTAGCCGTAAAATGCGTATAAAAGACAAACGCAATGCCATTCGTCCCGTGTGACTCGCGACTGGCACTAGGTAGATGCAAAAAGAAAGTACGCGCAAACGACCTGTCTTGGTAGGGAGAGACTGCGCGAAACTGTAGTCATTATACACCGAGTCCTATTCCCAGGATATTGGTACGTTGTTGCGGTTGAGTGCCGGTCGTCAACCGAGAAAAAAGGAACCCCCACCGGCCGAGCCTCCTCTCGAAGTCAAGGCATATCAAGAACCAATTTACTGTCGAACGCAAACAATCAAGATTGCTCTACCCAGGATTGAGCGTCCAATGCCTAGACTAATTATACGACGACGACGACAGTTGATAAAGGAGGAGGAGGAGGATAGAAAGGAAAGAGGCGGCTCTGTCAGAAAGCCGGCACTTTCTTGTCAACACATACAAGTGCCCAGTCCCATTATTGGGCAAAAAGTGACGAGAAAAAAATCTCGTCAGACTACCGTTCGCAAGAAAAAAGTGTCTTTTCATTTAAAAAAAAGACACCCTTTGCCACAACAAAAAGCAGAGGATTCTACTAACAAGGAACTCCCTAAAATTACCGACGCGTCACCACAAAAAACTAATCTAAAAGCTAGAGCAAAAGCCCCTCCAGCTCCCCGAGCTCCCCGTCAAATTCAGTCGCCACGTCACGTGTGGTCACCGAATTCGGACGTTTCAAATTACCAAATGCTACTTGGTGGAATCAATCGCGTGCTAGAAGAAGAATTCGGCGACAATACTAGCGCACGTCAACCAATCACCAAAAAACATGCGACCTCTAGATCGATCCAATTGCCTCGGCTTCACGTGGTCACGTTACAACCGTCAAAAACTTTATCGGGAGAAATACAAAACGTATTGAACGCGTTAAAAAGCGGCTCGAAAAATATATGCGTGCACAAAACGAAATTCGCAAGCCGTAAACAGAAGTCGTCCCTTCTACTATGGAACAACATGAAATTTTACTATAACAGTAGTTAATGGCAGAAATTATTATATAAAAAAATTGCCGCGGATTTATGGATGACAGGTGTCGGTTCGATAGTAGAGAGGTCTCATTGGGGTTTGGGCTCGCGATGCTTCTCGCCGTTTACCGAAAACGAAATAACCGAGTGTCGAACCGAGTACAATCGATAGAAATAACCACGCGTTGCATGTCATCACGACCAGCATGAGACTGAAGGAGACTAAGACTTCGATGACGTGCAAAAAGGTCTGAATTGCGTGTAGGGGCCACGAAGTCGAGCGACTGCGTGGAGAGGGTGGGGGACAATCGTAAGCCTCTTTGTAATTGCGTTTCTGGGATATTACCGTTGTGGCTTCGATGGAAGGAGACTGGTTGATTCAGTTTGGGTGCCGTAGTTCGTTCTTTCGACGTCTGCGATTGGTTTTTGTCGCCCTCGATCTGCCAGCCAGCTTCGGAAGGATTTTAGGAGCTCGTAAAGTATGCTCACGGAGAATACGCTCAAGCACGAGCCGACTAAATCTGCAAAGGATCGTAAGTTCCTCGAAAGGGGCCCTTGCATCAAGAGTATAGCTTACTTTCGGTGGTTTCGGCCTTCCAGTTCTGAAAGAGAAGCTGCGACTCAAAACCGAAATGAAAAACCGCATTCGGTTCCATGCTAAAAAATACGGCGAAAAAAATATGAGCAGCAGAAGCGCACGCTAGCAAAAAACAATCTAATGACAGTCGCTTTGATCGGCAAATTCTTCCCGGCTTTTCGCAAACACCAGATAGCCGAATGCCGAGCCAAGAAGAAGAGCGATGCACAGCCAACCGTTGTACGTCATAAAAGCCAACATCAAAACGTAGGCGACTGTAATCTGCACCAAGTGCAATAGCGTCTGAATGCTGTGATCACGCCATCCGATTCTGGGTAAATTCAAATGCACAATATCGCCTCGATAAGGCTCGTTCTGACTCACTTGGGCGATCGGTAGCCTCGAACCAGCGGACTTTTTTCCTGTCCTTCCAAGTCGTAGGAACCCGACTTTCGAGTTACCAGCCACTGCCGAAAGGATTTAAGTCCCTCGTAGGCAGCAGCGAGAGTAAAGATGGCCAGCATCGTGCCGGCGAGGCCTAATTGCGTCATTCGAATCTCAAAAACGATGCGCGTTCTGACGTACCGCCTTTAGTGGTCACGTTCCATCCGCTGAACAGATACTGGAACGATTGGCCGAAGTAGAAAACCATGTGCATCATCGTTGATCGTTCTTTCGAGGAGCTGAAGACTCCAAGCTGTCGCAGCGCGTGCGCCTGCTAAAATACCCGGGCTTTCTCTCTTCTGTGTGATCAGCCAGCTAATTGAATAATTGAATGGATTCTCCTACACACACAACAACAAAAAACCAATTGAACCAGCGAAGATTATAAAAAAAACGAAATGAAACGAGGTAGAAACACACTGACAGAAGCGCTGCAGCTCTCCTAGTCTTTTCTAGCCTATGAAGATGTGACGTGTTCGATAACTGAAACGAGATGGAGAACATTAGTGTATAGCTTTGTAATTTTCGGTTACGGCACTCACCCTTGGAAATAGAGTCTCCAACGATGCCTTCTACGACACTTTCAAACATCTCCTCGACGTCAATAATCTCCTTGAAAGCGTCGGGAACGGCGTTATTAATCGGCTCAAGTAGCTGAATTTCAGAGTAAAAGTATAGGCTCACATTTCTCCTTTCTTTCTATATGTACCGGTTTTGTCAGCGGATTCACAATCTTGAGCAAAAATGGCTTGACAATAGAAAGCATAATGTCCTTGTAATATTCCGTCGTTGCATCAGAAGCATCGTGAGCAAATCTCTGTAGAAAAAAATTGAATTGCGGAAGAACAACTACAGTAATAAATTAGGTCATTACCTCCTGAACGCTTTCTTTCACTTTCAAGATTGCCGCCTCTGCTGCACCGCTATCGGTTTTCAAGTTGGTCTGCTCGCCTTCGTCCTGAAGCTCTTTCTCGAATGTGTACATGGCATTGTCTAGAACCTAGTAAAGAAGAATGTCATCATATACTTGGCTCTTTTGAATTGCCGCGCCATCGCTTGCCCTTTTCAGCAGGTCGTGAGCTGTCCATATGAGAGACCAGGGCTCAATCTCGTCGAAAAATTGACGCAGAGCCCAGAGCGGATCGTGCATGACGTCGACTTTTTTATAGGCGTCACTCATGACGTAGATGATTTGAGGCGCGTTGTCCAAGTCGTGGAAATACTGAGAAGAAAATTTTGAATTAGAGAAAACGTGAACGTGCTTTTTTTGTAGATTACGCACGTGCTCCATTTTGTCTCCGAAGCCATTGTTGTCTTTCACCTTTCGAGCCAGATGAGCCACTTTCTCGTCGAAAAGGTTTCTCGTCTCTTGAAAGGCTTCCGACATCTGAGAACAAAAATTAAAGCAACCACGCGATCAAAAGTCGAGTTTTTCCGCACGGGTGACGTCAAAATTTGCACAATTCCCGCCAGACGAGGAGATACCCTTTCAGACAAGACGGGACTCACCGTCTCCACAACGGCATCTGAAAAATTATCAACGTAGAACACTTAACATAAAAAGTTCTTCCTTTCCACTTTTGATTTTTTCTTTGATTTCTTTTTCGGCGCCGAAAATCGGCTCGATTTTCTCGCGAATCATTCCTTCGACGCGACCGCGCAACGCTTTCACGGCCGTCTCCATTGCCTTGTAGGCGGGAGTGACGGCAGCGCTTACAAACGTATCCAACGTTTGCAAGACCTAAAAAGAAGAAATGCAGCTAGGATCCATCACTTTTCTCCCCCTTAAGAATTCCTACCTTGTTTCGAATAGTCATCCTAATAGCATAGGGACCCTTGATGTTATAGTAGACGTCTTTCATGACGGTCCAATTCAATTCATCGACAATCAGATCGCTTAGAACCTATATGTGACAGAATCGCTAATAGTTTCAATAGGAATTGTTGCTTTGTACCTGTTCCTCGCTACCACCGTAGGTCCAGTAACCCCAGCGACCCAATTCCCAGCGCGTGCGTCGAATTGCCTGACGGAAGGCAGCCTGGGCAACGGGGTCAGGATTATTGAATCCTTGTTATGGGCGTTCTCAAAAATGAACATGACTGACTGAGTGATTATTTAATTACCGTAGCAGTGACGACAACACTGCTTGAACACTTTGACCCACTCGTCTTTTTCCTCCTCTTTTTCGGCGTGAATGAAATAGCAGCGACGTCGATGGTGATGAATTTCGAACGCGAAATTGGGGTATTTCGGTATGGCCGGAATATCGCTGGCATCGATGCCTAAAGAAAAGAATAGAGAACCTTCGAAGGTTTTCGATGTGGCGCTTGCCCATTTTTTCGGCGATTTCCTGAGCGCGCGAGAGAAGATCCTTGTCCAAGTCGCGCGAAACCGTGTAACCGCATGGTGAAATTGTCCCTTTTGGTTTTCCGCCCTTGTTGTAGATCTGAGTGAGACAGAAAGGTGTGCACGTCTAGTCTGAAGCCCCTCCCCTCGGCTCCCCCGCAACTCGCCTCTTCGTCTTCGTAATACTCGATTTTGTAGTCGGCGCGAACGACGAAGAAGCGTCGAAGCCAGCTCTTGCGAACGGCGCCTTGTTTTGTCAGATAGCCGGTTTTCAGGGGCTTCTTGAACGATCCGCTCTGGCGCAGTTTTGTTGGGGAAAACGTGGTGACGAGGGAATTTCGCTTACTGGGCGTTCTAACAGTTGCCAGCTCGGCGGCTCTGCTTGCACGTCGGCTTTGATTTTCTTCAGCAGTTCGATGCCGTATGCTTTCGTGTATTGGAGCGTGAACGTTTTGAGCACGGCTTCGATGAGCTCTGCCGAAGGAGGACACACCCCTCTCTGCCAACCATGTGCACTCGTCGTCGGGCGTACCTTTGATTTCAGCCTGCTTGTCGTCACCGACTGGATTGGAAAACGAGATTCCCATCTCTGAACGAGGCCTGCGTTTCCAGTTGGCGTCTCAGCGTCGGCGAGGGGGAGAAAAGAAAGAGCGGCAACTCCCGGATGCTTTTTATCACGTGCAAGAATATTACGTCATCAGCCATTCTTAATTGAATTGTACCCGAAAACGAACATTACGCTCTATCGCCCAAATTCAAGTAGTCGCGAATAGTAGACTAAAAAATAGATTGTAGATAAGATTAGGATATCAGTATTTTTGTACCTGGGACGAACGTCTGAAACGGATAAATGCATCATACTTTAGTAATAGACGATAAATAAAATCTTTTGTCTTAGAGAAAAGCAAAGTCTGTAACATCTCATAAAAATATGTATTGTCCTACCTTCCCTCTAGCCACATCACGTCCTGTCTTGTCTTTGATTTCTCCAACTCGCGAATGCAGCAAGCCAAACAAACGAGTCAGATCGCTCTAACAGACAAAATTAATTTTCAATGACACCACTGAGAGGTCTGACCATTTCTTCTCTTTTTGGAGCCTCGTTTCCGACGCAAAAATCCAGCAAATTAATTAACGTATTAATTAGTCCATAATCGGAGTCACTACTCAGCTCAAGAGCGTCCACAAAGGGTATCAAATAAGATATCTAAGACGTATTAGGCACTAGTCTCTAAGCAACCAACAATAGACCTAAAAATTTCACCTTCAGAGACAGACCAACTTTCTAATAATTTGATTTTAGAATTTATGTTGAGCAATATTGTAGTCTTACTTCAAACGGCACGTTGCGTTTTTCAGGATGAAATCTGCAGAGCAGCGAATAGCTGCGAAAAAAGAACAATTCAAAATTGAAACCCTATTTTCCGACGACGGCAAACATGCCTAAATAATTTCTGAAAATCGCTAAATACACGAAAATTCATTCTTTCGCTTTCAAAAGATGATTCTGACTTACACGCCTCTCTGCCCTACTGGCAAATTCGTCGCTAACTGGAGTAAATTTCGGTGGTTATCCGAAAGACACCCAAACAGAACGCAGAGCTCCTTCGCCTGCGTATACAAACCGTTCAGAAAATTACAAAAAAAACATACATGCTTCTTACTTTCGCGAACCAATCCTCTTCGAGAAACCAATCAAGACAGGATGTAACGAGCGTTTGAACGCTGCATTGAAGACTGAGAGCGAGAATTGAGTTCAGAACGTTTCTAAAAAAACTCTCCTTTTTACCTGACGGTGCGCTTGTCGAGAGAACATCGCGCAATGACTGCGAGGAAGCCAAACACGTCTTCCACGGTATAAACTTCTGGTCTAGAACGAAGCTATGATCTCTCCTAAACGACTTCCTATTAGAGTTAAGTGTACCTCAAGTCAATACTCAATGCTACAATTTCCAACATCTTCGAGAAGGCAAAAACGGGAATTACGCCATCTTAGAAAAAAGGATCATTGGGAGAACGGACAAGAGAGAAGATGCTCTTACCGGAACCAACGGGTTCCACTTTAGCAACAAAGGTCTCCAAAATTTTTCCGCTATAGTGGAGTCATATATTTTTGAACTTTTTTCTGGATAGGTTAGATTACCGAAAGCGTCTTATGGTCGCGTCTGCGTCAACAAGTCGCTCCGGCAGAGCCGATTCGAGCGTCATACCTGAGACAGGAAACGTAGAAGGGAAATTTGCCTTTGCCTTTATTCTACGCGTTCTACCATAGCTAGCAAGAACTCCGGAGACGACTAAAACCGAGGGAAACCATTGGGTGCCACAATCTGGTTCCTGTAGACAGCGGCCAACGTTAGATATCCTATCCTAAATCCTTCTCCCTACTGACCTCTTTTCCTATTTTCATCCAGGAGAGCAACGACTTAAAACAGCACATAACTATGTCAACGTTTGACTGAGAGCACACTAGATGAAAATAGACTCTATTAAATGAATGAATGAATGAATGAATAAATGATCTTTTCTAACTGTATTTGAAAAGCCACTGGGCAACTTGATCTGGACAAATAACTTTCAAATAAATCAGATGGATTGCATCAAAACCAACTGCTGCCCTAAGAGTATCCTCTAAATAAATTAGTAATTAATAAACAAATCGTGTGGCCCTTTTCTCTATGTATACCATCTGTGATGGATTGAAGGAATGTTTGCATGGCATCAAGAGGTCCGCTGAAACGCGGCATAGGACATCGCAAAGGCTGTACGTCGCTACATGTACACAATTCCGCACATCAAATCAATCTCACCATGGGAGGACCCCCATTGAATGATTTTTCTCCGGGAATTTCTAGCTGACTTTCGCTGGTGTGAATCATGAACTGAATGGATAAAGAATCGAAACAATAGCAAGACGATGTCATAGCTACTTTGTATGTACTTTATCTAAATTTGCCTGGTCATCGGCGGAAAGGTCAGGTGACGCTAAAATAGCATTATTTCCCCCGCATATTAATTAAATAAAATCCCATACCTTCCTCGTCATCTTCATTGGCTCTCCTTTTGATTCTATCTCCCAATTGGTCATTCTATATCAAATCTCTGTGGCAACTAAACGTATACCAGTGGAGAAAGAGACAAACCAGAATTTCAGATTTCATACAGGCCAGAGTTTCCTACAACAATATCAATCCACTGATCAATCAAAACAATAATCATAATGATATTTATACGTTTTTATAGGTTGACTCTAGCAATTGATCAAGACGGGATGATCTCTAGAGAAAAAAATCCCCCATTTTTATCAACAAACCTCCCAAAGTCTTCTTACATCTTGACACACCGCATCTACATCCCTTCAAAATAAATTGCATACATTTATGCAATCAAATCCAGAAAACGCTCCTCTCTCTCTACCTTCTCTCTACGCTGCTCTCCCTCTGACGCTCGAGCGATATTACAGGCAGATCGTCATCATCATCATCAGCATCAAGAAATGGATCATCCAAGTCTTCGTGCTGATTCGTTTCCATAGGCACTGGTGCTGCTGGCTCAACTACCGGAGTATCATTTGAAATCAAACGCACTTTGATCTTGCGTTCAGTTCCTGACGTCTGTTCTGAAACAGGTGCCGTTTCCTCTTGCTGCTGTAGTAAGGCCGAATCAGTTTCCATAGCTGCTTCTACTGATTCACGTATTGGAGTTTCAGAAATCAAACAATCTTCGCTCTTGCGCGAAATAGGCGTGGTTTCTTCTCGTGTGACAGATTTCTTCCCACAATTCAAAGCGTTTACAATGGGAACTCTTCCGAACGGACACTCATTTCCCACGGCATTGTCGGACAACTTCCTTTTTTGAAATGTCTTCGACGAATCCGTGCTCAGTTTCTCGAATTTTTCTACTAATTTTGGAGAAGGGGGTTTCATTGGTAGCTTAGAAACAACGAGTGCACTTCGAGGTTTGTCTCGGAGTACGTCTTTCACGGTTTTCTGTTGTTTCGCCGCGTTCGTCCTCCTCGACATTACGACGCGTTTTTTCATTTCTGCGAGTATCGGCACCCGTATCGGCTGTCTGGGGTTTCGACGCGAGTCCGCTTCGTCTCGTTTCGCCACTTTCGGGGGACTCTTCGGGAAGAATGATCGTATATCGGATAAACAGGTCCTAAAAGGAGCCCCATTTATATGGCAGCTACTTCGAGATGGTATTTCGACACTTCACGTCGATGGAGCCACTCACGTTCCAGTCGGATCTCGCTTTTTTCTTTTCATGCAGAAACTTGCGCTTGCCCTTGCGCTTGCGCTACGGAAAATACACGTGACTGAAGAAATAAATATAAACGTTTCGTGCAATTCACTTAGCTACAGTCTAAATTGACACTTGTTTTCGATTCGCCTTTCTAAGATTTAGGAAATGAGTGGGTCAGCGCGAGGCAATTCATTCAGTCCCAGGGATACCAATTTTCTATCCATTGCCTTGGGACTATAAGAAGATGACTGTTGACGACACAGACACATAATCAGAATTAGGAGAAGCACAATGACCACGACGCAAGCAACAATGATCACTGCAATTATCCAGTCATCCAAATCATTTAGAGAAATCTCACCAGCCGTTGATAAACGTTGGGTACCATTTACTGGAGAGGCAGTGATATTAGTAGGAGTCCTTGACGTGACATTCACTACTGCTGGACTCGTAGCATTGACGGGAGGCTCAGATGCCGTAGAAGACGCTGTTGCCATATCCGTGATATTCGCTGCTGGGGTTGTGGCATTAACGGGAGGCTTTGACGCTGTTGCTGTAGGAGTCTTGGCCGTGACACTTGCTGTTGGAGTAGTAGGCATGAGTATGTCACACACGGCTCCTGTATAGCTTTCAGGACAAGCACACGTAAATCCCATGGCATTTATTCGGGGACTGCATGTGCCACCATTGTGACACAGAACTCCAGAAACATTGCAAGGATTTCCGCATTCAAAATGTAGCCCCGCCCTATCGATGCATGTTTCATTTGCGGCTTTACAGATAGCATCTCCTTTAAATGTAATGCATGCGTTTATCCTGTCTTCACAATTGGGTCCAGTGAAGGGACTTTGGCAATTACACCTTGTTGTTGAGCCAGACCGAGGAGGAAAACAGATACCTTTGCCATTGCATTCAGTGGTTGCATTGCATACTACAGTTTCACACCAATCTCCTGTCGACGTAATGAGGCCCTTGGTAGGACACTGGCAAGCAAAACCGCTACCACTGTTCACGCATGTACCCTCATTGAGACAAGGTGAACTGTCACACACTAAAAACACAAAAAAATAAGTCAGCAAATTTAATTAATTAAACACTGAACAAATCAACTAACCGCTCTCTGTTGGAGCTGCCGCAGTGGTAGGCGTCTGCGTAGTAGAAGTCGCTTGTGTAGTTCCAATAGAATTGGCTGTTGTTGGCGCTGACGTTGGAATCAAGCTGTTAGTCTGAACATCAATCATAGTGGTAGAAATCCATCTTCCATTAGACTTATGTTGCGCAATGTTTCCACCTGAGACATCTCCCGTGGCAACAAGGAAATAGCGCGGGACATCCAGAGACAAATCCAGCACATCCGACGACTGAAGAGTTCGCGTGAATTGAATGGTTGTAGATCCGTTGACGACGTTGTGTCCGACTGGGCTGACTTGAGACTGGTCACTGTCAATAGCGGGTGTTGATTGTCCAGTAGCATAGCGATCATCAACGACTGCATTCCCCGATGACACGTAGCCAGTCACAATATCGGAGTTGGCCATCAGCACGTCGTCTGAAAATCCAACTCCTATCCATCTTCCCTCCACCGCCGTGTCTCTGGCCAAACTGAAAGTGACCAGCGACGCCGCTCCGTCGAGTCGCCAATTCACTTCGACACAAGTCGTCGGATCCGCCGAGCTGACGCATCCGCTGAAGCTACACTGGGACCCTGTAATAATGAGATCATCGTCATCCCCGCCCCGGACGGCAGAAACGACTTACATATCTGCTGATGCGAGACGTGGACCAGAGCGAGCAAAACGAAAACCACCACTGGAACAGAGAAAAACAAACAATGGGTTCATTCCGCGGGGAGGGAGAGGAGGAACAATGCAGATTTATCGCTCGATCGCAGAAGCAACGCTCTGATACGCGAAATATGATCGAGGCCATGGCGTCGCGCGCGTCTGAAAAAAATGACTCTCAACGAAACGATCGCTTCCTGAATCGATCTAGGATGTGGCGTTGATTAGCGTTTCGCCGTCGACGATTTGGGTAGAGATTCGGTGTACGCTTGCGTCCTACCTTCTCTTCTTTCCATTGAACACTCAGAAACCGGAAGCTCGCCTACGGAATGGAAAATACACGTGACTGAAGAAATAAATATAAACGTTTCGTGCAATTCACTTAGCTACAGTCTAATAAGTCACTGAGTTACTACACTTGACACTTGTTTTCGATTCGCCTTTCTAAAACATTCTAAGATTTAGGAAATGAGTGGGGCCTTCATATGAGCCTCTCCCGTTCAGCGCGAGGCAATTCATTCAGTCCCAGGGGTCCCGATTTTCCTTCCATTGCCTTGGGACTATAAGAAGACGACTGTTGACGACACAGACAAAAAATTAGAATAACGAGAAGCACAATGAGCACGATGCAAACAATAATGATCACTACAATTATCCATTGATCCAAACCATTTGTTGTAGAAACTGGTCCGGCGGTATTAACTATGGTAGCATTTGTTGGAGCGGCAGTGCTATTAGTAGAAGTAGTAGCATTCATGGGAGGATTCGAAGCTGTAGGAGCTGAAGTTTCCGTAGTAGTCTTGGTTGTGACATTCACTGCTGGGGTTGTAGCATCAGGAGGAAGAGCTGGTGTTGCAGTAACATTCACTGTATCATTGATGGGAAGCTCTGATGCTGTAGACGTTGGTGTCTCAGTAGAAGCTGCTGGAGTAGTAGCATTGGTAGGTGAAGCGGTGGTGGGAGGCTTTGATGCCGTAGAAGTCGGTGATGCAGTAGGAGCCTCTGACGTGGCATTCATTGCTGGAGTAGTGGCATTATCAGCAGGCGTTGCGGTAGGAGCATTCGACGTGACGTTTATTGCTGGAGTTGTAGCATTAGCGGGAGAAGTTGTTGCCGCAACAGTAGGAGCCTTTGACGTGACATTCCCTGCTGGCGTCGTAGCATTAGCAGCAGGCGTTGCGGTAGGAGCCTTTGACGTGGCATTCATTGGTGGAGTAGTAGCATTAGCAGAAGGCTTCAAAGTCGGAGTATTCGTACGAGTCTCGACCGTGACATTCGCTACTAAGGTTGTTGTAACATTAGCAGCAGGCGTTGCTGTAGGAGCCTTCGACGTGACATTTATTGCTTGAGAAGTGGAATTAGCAGGAGAAGTTGTTGCTGCAGCAGTAGGAGCCTTCGACGTGACATTCATCGCTGGAGTTGTAACATTAGCAGCAGGCGTTGCTGTAGGAGCCTTCGACGTGACGTTTATTGCTGGACTTGTAGCATTAGCAGAAGAAGTTGTTGCTGCAACAGTAGGAGCCTTTGACGTGACATTCACTGCTGGAGTTGTAGCATTAGCAGCAGGCGTTGCGGTGGGAGCCTTTGACGTAACTGCTGGACTCGTAGCATTGACGGGAGGTTTAGATGCCGTAGAAGTTGGCGTTGCCATATCCGTGATATTCGCTGCTGGGGTTGTGGCATTAGCGGAAGAAGTTGGCGTTGCAGTAGGAGGAACTTTTGACGTCACATTCATCATCGCTGGAGTTGTAGCAGTAGGAGCCTTTGACGTGACAGCTGGAGTCGTAGCATTAACGGGAGGCTTTGACGCTGTTGCTGTAGGAGTCTCAGCCGTGACACTTGCTGTTGGAGTAGTAAGCATGAGTATGTCACACACGGCTCCTGTATAGCCTTCAGGACAAGCACACATAAATCCCACGGCATTTATTCGGGGACTGCATGTGCCACCATTGTGACACAGAACTCCAGAAACATTGCAAGGACTTCCGCATTCAAAATGTACCCCCGCCCTATTGATGCATGTTTCATTTTCGGCGTTACAGATATCATTTCCTCCAAACGTAATGCATGCGTTTATCTTGTCTTCACAATTGGGTCCAGTGAAGGGACTTTGGCAATTACACCTTGTTGTTGTTGTTGAGCCAGACCGAGGAGGAACACAGATACCTTTGCCATTGCAGTCAGTGGTTGCATTGCATACTACAGTTTCACACCGATCTCCTGTCGACGTAATGAGGCCCAAGGTAGGACACTGGCAAGCAAAACCGCTACCACTGTTCACGCATGTACCATCATTGAGACAAGGTGAACTGTCACATACTAAAAACACAAAAAATAACTCAGCAAATTTAAACACTGAACAAATCAACTAACCGTTCTCTGTTGGAGCTGCCGCAGTGGTAGGCGTTTGCGTAGAAATCGCTTGTGTAGCTCCAATAGAATCAGTAGAAGGAGGAGACTTTGTAGTTGGAGTCTTCGTTGTAGCAGCCTGAGTTGTCACTGTTGCCTGTGTAGTTGTGATAGGAGGAGGAATCGTTGTAGAAGCATCGGCTGTTGTTGGCGCTGGCGTTGGAATCGAGCAGTTAGTCTGAACATCAATCATAGTGGTAGAAATCCATCTTCCATTAGAGTTATGTTGCGCAATGTTTCCACCTGAGACATCTCCCGTGGCAACAAGGAAATAGCGCGGGACATCCAGAGACAAATCCAGCACATCCGACGACTGAAGAGTTCGCGTGAATTGAATGGTTGTAGATCCGTTGACGACGTTGTGTCCGACTGGGCTGACTTGAGACTGGTCACTGTCAATAGCGGGTGTTGATTGTCCAGTAGCATAGCGATCATCAACGACTGCATTCCCCGAGGACACGTAGCCAGTCACAATATCGGAGTTGGCCATCAGCATGTCGTCTGAAAATCCAACTCCTATCCATCTTCCCTCCACCGCCGTGTCTCTGGCCAAATTGAAAGTGACCAGCGACGCCGCTCTGTCGAGTCGCCAATTCACTTCGACACAAGTCGTCGGATCCGCCGAGCTGACGCATCCGCTGAAGCTACACTGGAACCCTGTAATAAATGAGATCATCGTCATCCCCGCCCCGGACGGCAGAAACGACTTACATGTCTGCTGATGCGAGACGTGGACCAGAGCGAGCAAAATGATTCCGAAAACCACCACTGGAACAGAGAAAAACAAACAATGGGATTCGTCTTCCCACAGGGTCATTCCGCGGGGAGGGGGAGGAGGAACAATGCAGATTTATCGCTCGACCGCGAATTAAGCAGAAGCAACGCTCTGATACGCGAAATATGATCGTTTTTTTTTCATCGGGAGGCCATGGCGTCGCGCGCGTCTGAAAAAATGACTCGATCGCTTCCTGAATCGATCGACGGAGGCTAAGATGTGGCGTTGGTTAGCGTTTCGCCGTCTCAAAACCGACGATTTGGGTAGAGATTTGTTGTACGCTTGCGTTCTACCTTCTCTGGGTACTATTCTTTCCATTGAACACTCAGGGCGTCGACCAGTCGTCTCGACGTCTCGTTCACAGGGGAAGCTCGCCTACGGAATGACGTTTGAACACGAGAGGAACCGGAACTGCGCTTTGGAATGTTTTGCGAACACGTGACTGACGACAGACGTGCCAAAGTAACGCGCGCATCTCCAGAATGGCAAGTTTCTCCCGTGTGCGAGCAAATCTCTACGTCGGCAACATCGAAGCAGCTCTCAGTGCTTCCATACTTAACGACCTAAACATTAGAAGCGTTTTTAGTCTGATCGACTGCTCAGCAGCCAACCAGATCGTTGCTTCGCTGCAAACCACTGCGTTCAAAGTGCACCACAAACACATAGCGATGCTCGACTCACCCGACGCCGACCTCTTGTCTCACTTATCTGACTCCATTGCATACGTTCGCGAAAGCCTATCAAAAGAGCAACCTCTACTTATCCACTGGTAAAAAAATAGAGAAATCCGGAAGTTATGCAATACAGAAGTCAGTTCTGTGCGTAAGTATTTCAGGCACGTCGAGGAGTGCAGCTGTTACTGTGGCTTACCTGATGGCCGAAGAGCAGCTAACATTCGACGCTGCTCTTCATTCTCTGTGCCAATGTCGACCGACTGTTAGGTCTGGTTCTACTGTACTGACTCTGCAGTGTCGATTTCAAACTGTCCGTTTTAGACTTAGTGACACCTTCGTTGAACAGCTAAGACTATTTGAAGAAATGGGTAACGTTATTGATCCTCAATGGAAACCATACAAGGAATGGAAGCTAAGACGAGTCGCTGAGGCCTTTCAAAGTGAGATGACCTTCAAGTGTGACTAAAGAAACGTTATTTATTAGGCGGCGGAGAGATACCTTCAATTATGGCTGCAGATCCTGTTGTGTCCGTTCCTGATGAATCATTGGAACTGTATCGATGCAGAAAATGTCGACGACTGTTGTTCACTAGCAGCACTACGTTGACTCACGAAAGAGGCGAAGGATCGGTTGCCTTTGAAAAGAAGAAGAGGGGTTTGGCTGTTCAAGTGCCTTTAGATCCGTGCAGCTCGTACTTTGCTGAGCCAGTTGAATGGATGAGAGAAACGCTCCAAATTGGATCCGTTGATGGAAAGCTTCTGTGTCCTAAATGCAAGGCAAGAATAGGATCATTCAATTGGGCAGGTACTATATATAGAAAACACCACTACAGTACGCGCACATATGGAAGTCGATATTTTTTCAAGGTATGCAGTGCTCTTGTGCAAGATGGATCACGCCAGCATTTCAATTCCACAAAAGCAGAATAGACAAAATAATAAATTCTATATCAAAAACAATAAATGCATAAATAAATAAATAGGAAACGAATTGCTATCAATTTTCCAGACCATCGTCATCACGAAAACACATGGACTCGGCTCAGCTCGAGGAAAGAGCGAGGCAAGCCGAAGAAGCCATAGAATTTCTCAAAAATCGTTTGGAAAGCTTGAATGCCAAAGCCGGTTCGTTTCGCTCCTTCTAGACAATCCTAGAATGGCTCTCTTACTTTTATCTTCGCGTCTTCGCACCAAAATTGCTCTTCTTTCTCGCTCTCGAATAGCGAGTCTTGGAATCGGCAAGGTGCGCGTCGCCCAGTCGCTTTATCGACCGTAGCGTCAATTTCGACGATATTTTTAGGAGTGCGATGAAGTGTGGCGATTGAGAAGCGAAAACGACGTCCTTCAAGCCGAAGTCGACGGCCTGAAAAAAGAGCTGAACGACTTAGAAGCGCAGAACAAGAGTAAGAACGCGAATTGGCGCATGGAGTCCCCATGGAACACCCGGATTCGTTCCTCTAAGGCCCCCAGGTTCCTCTTCCCCGCCCGGGATCAAAGCCTCCTGTCTACAACGAACCGCCACCGATTAACGCTTACGTTGGAACGGGACTGACAAACGAATCCGTATCGTTTGAGACTCCTGTGGCCGCCGCAAAACCGCCGGCACCAGCTCCGTCGAATCCGGTCACTGTTGATGACAAATCGACAGGAAAAAAAGCAGTCAAAAAGCCGGCGAAAAAGAAGGAGCCGTCTCCCCAGCCACCAGAGCGTGCGTATTGCCAGACGAAACCGAGACCTTTTGCGCCAATTCTGACTTGCAGGGCCCGTGGACGTGTCGCGGCTCAATATACGAGTCGGTAAAATCCTTTCGGTTCGAAAACACCCCGAGGCGGATACCTTGTTCGTGGAAGAAGGTAAAAAGAGATATTGAATTTTTTTTTGATTTTTGTAAAACTGTGATAGTCGATATTGGCGAGGAAAAACCAAGGACAGTATGCAGCGGATTGGTTCCATTCATGCCTATTGAAAATGTGCAGGTTAGTCGTTTTTTGCTACATATGCCCACAGTACCACTGGACATACCTTAGGATCGAGTAGCTATTTTTTTGTGTAATCTCAAGACTGTCAAGTGAGATCAACATATTTTTTATTTTTTGGAGAGAGCATTGGAATCTCGTAGAATGAGGGGTATTCCTTCCGAGGCTATGATCATGTGCGCGGAAGACGGGAAAAATGGAAAGTGCGAAATCATCTGTCCGCCTGAAGGAAGTCAAATCGGCGACAGAGTGACCTGTGAGAAATATCCCGGAGAACCGGACAGCATTCTAAACACAAAGAAAAAGGTATTTGAGAGAAATTGGCGAAATACCACGTGACGTTTTTCTTTAGATTTGGGAAAAAATTCAGGCGGATCTTCGTTCAACCGACGATTGCATTCCGGCGTACAAAGGCGACCCGTTCATAGTAAAAGGAAAGGGCGTCTGTCGCGTTCCCACTCTGTCCAACACAATAATCAAATGACACGTAGTTTCCATGCATGATATGGAAATGCAGCTGTCACTCAATAAAAGTTCAGTTGCATTGGATGACTTCCAGATCTCTAAACGCATAACGCCATACATGCTGCATGTAGATACGTGATACCGCGCGTTGTCTTGCCTCTCGAAGGCGTCCTTGATTTCGTCTACTTTTGACGGGTTGCAGCATATTGCGCACTTTGACTTACTGGCGTCGAAGAGGACCTTCACGTACGTCTCGCCGACGCGATGCAAGTCGTCTATTGCCACCGCGGCAATTTTCTTCAAAAGAACCCTACGACACACTCAGTCAAAATGTCTACTTCTTGGCGTGTCGATTTCTCCCACCTATTGTAGTCATAATCGACGTGCCTAAATTCAGACATTAGACTCTGGATACAGTAGATTACTTAGTCTCGCAGGGAATAGGGATATACTGTTTTCCTACTTGTTTGGCTGCGTCAAACGCGCTCTTTTCTCTTTCAATGATTTCAAATATGACGCTGCTCTTTGCCGATTCCAGTTGAACAGGGTCAAACTCACTCTCGCCGGAAAGAAACCCGTTCTGACGACGGCACAAATCAAAAATAGACCAAAAGACATTCGACATCCCATACCACTATCTTTTTCGACTCCTCATACGCCTTGACGACGTGAGTAGACTTGAAAAGGATAAAATACAGGAGACCGTGTTCGACATTCGAATACATGCTGCCGGGGTGAGAGAAAACGTAGCGGATCCCTTCACACACGCAGTCGCTTACTTGTAATGATACGCTAAGCCCATGCCTCGAACCTGCCTCCACAGCGGTCCCTAAATTAGCTCCTATCCTTTCCTCCGCCGCATTACGCTCACAATTACTCACCTCCAAAGCGCAAAGGTATTCCATGAAGACCATGAGGGCCGGCAAGTCGGCGTGATCGTACGTCGTTATGCCGGGGCTCGTTTGAATGAGAAAGGACGATTCAACGGATCCAACACCGGCTATACAGCCCATGGAAGAAGTCTCTTGCAGTTGAAGTTTGCTCGAGCAAGTCACCTCCGCAGGACACATTAGAACTCTAACAAAAACAAATAAAAAAGCAGATAGAGAGCGAGCGTTTTTCTCACCCCAAAGAGGGAAAACTTAATGTATTGAAGAAATTTTCCCAGGGAACGTGAGCATCTTTTGGCAGTTTTTTCACGTCCGTTGCCATATGAATGCGAACTTTTGAGGGATCAGCTAAGCAGCTGCATATTCGATCCAGCGACGTGACAACCTACAATTCGGGATTATCGTGCAATTGGCTAGAAAGGGAGATTCAAACATGCCTCTTTCGGATTTTCTTCCAATGCTTTCACTAGTCTCGTAAGAAATTCCTGCTGTGTGAGAAAAGAGCTGATTCGCAAAATGCTTTCTAAAATAAGTGTTTATTTAATTAATAAAGTCATAGTCAATATTACGTTACCTGGTTGAAAGTTGAGGCTGCTTGAAAGAGCTCGGGTCACTTTCATTCCATTTCGTTTAATACTAAATAATTAAATTTCCCGTTGAGAGGATAAAAAGAAAGAATATAAGATCTGCCTTGATATCTCGTTTAGCATCCTTGCTGCAATTATTTTTATTCGTTCTGCAGTGAATTGAGTCTGATAGAGAAGCTCCTGCATCCATTGAACTCCTCGCTCGTACTTCTTCATTTCAACCTACAGCACTCCCTCTTTCGACCATCTCCTGAAGTCCAGAAAACGGTCAACCCACCTTTAGCGTGAGACTAATCAGTTGGGGAAAGGCGCCCGGCGCAAAACGGCGTCCACTGATGCCAAACGAGGCCTCGCTCGAAAGTGTGTCAGCGGCCAATTCAGCAATGACCTCCTCGTGAGAAACGAGGACTAGAGAGAGAAAAAAATTAAAAACTCACTACAATTGCGGGTTTACTCGCACTCACCTCCGTTTCTCATTAGGGGAGATTCGCAGAGTAATTCGGCAAATAGCGGCAGGTACGTTTTCAGGGAATCTGGCACGGGCGTCGTATCAAGCAAGGCAGTAATCTAAGAGAAAAATATCTCCCCCGAAGAAGTGCTTCTGCTCCTTGCTGCGCCGACCTGAACGAACGACGTGTGAATGTCGTCAAGCTGAAATTGAAAAGGCATTCGCGCGAGCGGAAAACGACTCGTCGACGCGTCGTTTTCTCCGCGCCGATTCGTGCGCGTTTCCACCGGATGAAATCGAATGCTATTGATTCCCGGCACGGCCACCGAAGCGACGAGATCGTCCGGCGGTTCGACTTCGTTTTCTTCGATCGCTTTCGCCAATTCGTCGCCCTTTCGCTTGAGCCCGTCCTCTCCCAACGTTTCGCGTTGTTTTTCGACGCGCACTTTTTCGTCTTTCTGCATTTTCTCGCTTAATTCGCCGCTCGGTTCGCCAATCATCTTGACAAAGAGATAATGGATTTATTTTGGCGTTGATTTTTCTCTTACTACAACAGAGGGAGAGGAGACGAAGTACTGGTCTAGCAATTTGGTCCAATAGTCGCTAGGTTTTTCTTTTAGAATTTCGAGTCTTCCCACTTCGTCAACTCTGACTTTTAGCTTTATTTAAATAAAAGGAATCAACATCGTTTATCTGATCAGAAAGATCTCCAAACCTCTTCTTGATCTGAAGAATAGAGAAAATCACCTATAGCCATAAAAGCAAACGTTTCGTGCCCGTGATCTTCCATCTAGACTATGTTCTTCCCCTCCTTTCATCGCATGGACGCGAATTTAACACGCTACCTTATCTAGTGCGTCCAAAATCTGACGATGTATGACCGACGTCATTCTAGTCATATCAAACGATTCGTTTCCACTGCTGATGTCTTTGAGAAGAAGTTCAACTCTGAAACAAAAAACGAGTGTAGAGAGACACCCCCATGTACCTACACCTACTTTTCCTTAGTCTGCTTCAATTTCCCAAAGGGCACGTTCTTCAAACTGACTATGATGCAGCCTTCAGGAAAATCCACTTGACCGTATTTCACCTTAGAAAGAAAACGAACAGTGCAATAGTCAATATAACATCAATCAACAGCGCTTCCTTACATCGCTACAATAAGGATCGTCCGTCTCAACAAGCGCTCGCTGAAGAGGAGCCACGGGAGTATCGGTGAGATATTCCCACAGTACTCTCACTGCAGTCATCCCCAAATGATCCTGCATAAAGGAAATTATCTTTAGAAGCCAGCCCCCTGTAGTAATCTCTCTCTGACTGAAGTTTTGGGTCCTCGCCATCCAAATTTTACGAGTCCAGTGCTCATATCGTCGGTGGGAAACGAAATGACGTGATCTTTGGGCTCCTTGAACGGCGGCGTGGGAGACGACCAGGGTCTTTCCATGGCAGGAAGACTCCCTTTGGCAATGACCTTTTCCTCGAATTGGGTCATCGCTTTGAAAACGTCACAAGCGTCAACTTGTCCGGTGATAATCATGCACAAGTTATCCGGTCTATAGAATGACTTGTGATACTGTCGAACCTGGGCGTTTGTTCAAAAAGTGAAAATAGAACAAATAAGCTTTCTATTAATTAATTAAGAAACCTTGATGTTGCTACAACTCTCTCTCAAATTAGCCATTATGCCTCCCGTTTCTGACTGAAATCAAAATACATCCATTTAAATCTATGCGTATGTATCTCTTTTTACTTTGCAGCCACAGTGGCCTGGATAAAGATTACGTAGCAAATTCAAATGAGCCAATGACTCTCCCGTGTTCTCTCTAGCCTGCATTTCACAATAAACGACGCCGGCATTCTCGCCCTCCTCGTTCACGTGATGCACTTCGGTAAGAAATGCAGAATCCTAAAAATTTTTAAATTAAAAAACAAAAATTAAAACATTAATTTCTCACGGTCAACGTCGGATAGAGAATGTGATCGAGATAGATAGGCAAGAGATTGAGAAAACCTTCGCTTCCAGCCGTATTGATAGTGTAGCAAGTATGATCCGTGTCCGTCCACGCGTTCGTCCCTTGCGCCAGACACCGATTCGCAAACAGATCCAAGACACCCTAGAAATTCTGATTAAAAATATCGCGTGGGCGTGGTCACTTCCTACTTTGTAAGGATATCGTTCGCTGCCCATGAAGACGAGATGCTCGAGCGTGTGCGGGAGTCCGTCGTCATCGTGAGCTTCCGTGGCTGTAAGTAGAAGATATCGTCGTTTCGAAAGAACTCGTTCTCTGTGTTTGGCTTCTCCTACCGAGCGTGAAAAAGCCGTTGACGAGAGGACCTTCGACGCCGGCCAAGCACACGGTTATTCCCGTCTTTGCGGAGCGATATTTTCGCACGGGAATGTCGAGATAGGAGAAATCGAGCAGCAAATCCCAGTGGGAGTGGGAGTTCATCTTCACGCGAAAACGCACGTGATTCTGTAACGCACTAGGCAGATCACTTGGCGTCGTCCTTGTGTATTTGTTATCGCGGGGTCGCTTCACTTGACGCCTGTCGATTTCGCTCCACTACCGCTAGCATGGCCGTCGCCGTGGAAGGACTTACCGGAACGCAGCAATTGCTGCGATCGACCGACAGCGAAGCCGCGTACGGATCGCTGGCAAACTTCGTCATCGAGAAAAAGATTGGTCGCGGTCAATTCAGCACCGTTTTTCGGGCTCGCTGCGTACTCGACGGAACGACTGTGGCGCTCAAGAAAGTCCAGGCACGCCGTTTCTTTCCTTCCTTCTTTGTTCTGTTCCGTCGTTTCTCGATCTCTCGGAATCGACTAATTCGATTTTCGTGCGACGTAGGTTTTCGGCATGATGGACGCGAAGGCGCGAAGCGACTGCATCAAGGAAATCGATCTTTTGAAGGTTCGATTATTTTTTCTTTTTTCGCGTTTGCGCGTCGCGACGAATGACGTTCGGGTTTTTTTTTTTCAGCAACTGAATCATCCGAACGTGATCAAATATCTCGCGAATTTCATCGAGAACAACGAGGTATTGGGAAGGGAAACCGCATGACGTTCATTTCCACTCGAGACATACCTTTCTTTTTCGTCTCCACCCCCTCTTCCCCTCTACAGTTGAATATCGTATTGGAATTGGCCGATGCCGGTGACTTGTCCCGAATGATCAAGGTCGGTCCCTAGCCAAACGAAAAAAATCAATGACTTCTTCTCTTCTCGACGTAGCACTTCAAGAAACAGGATCGGCTCATACCTGAACGCACCGTCTGGTGATTAGAGCGATAAAGAAAATAACCCCGTCGGTCTCTGACGCTCGTTCGCTCTTAGGAAATACTTCGTTCAGCTGTGCGGCGCCGTCGAACACATGCACTCGCGAAGAGTGATGCATCGAGGTGAGACGGGAGAAAAGTTGAGTCAATTCGCCGGTTTATTCTTTTTTTCTAGATATTAAACCGGCGAACGTCTTTATCACGGCGACGGGTGTCGTCAAACTCGGCGATTTGGGCTTGGGAAGGTATTTCAGTTCCAAAACGACCGCAGTTCATTCCCTTGGTAAGACAGGTGGTCAGGGCCCCTCCCCTTTTCCTCCCCCTCTTACTGTGATTCATTCATTGCAGTCGGCACTCCCTACTATATGTCTCCTGAAAGAATAGACGAAACGGGATACAATTTCAAGTCTGATATATGGTCCCTTGGATGTTTGCTCTATGAGGTGAAAATAGTTTTGAAAACAAAAGCGCGTTTTTTACCATTTTTTGTAGATGGCGGCGTTGCAGTCTCCTTTCTATGGCGACAAGATGAATCTCTACTCGCTTTGCATGAAGATACGAAAATGCGATTATCCGCCACTTCCCGCGGATATTTATTCAGATGAGGTGGAGGGAAATCAAGTTCAATTGCTGATGTTTTCATTCGTTCTCCTTGTGTAGCTTCGCAGTCTCGTCAATATGTGCATTCAACCGAATCCAGATGATAGGCCCGACATTGGCTTTGTCTTGAAAGTAGCCCAGGATATGCACGTGAAAACGATGCAGCAGCCGCTGCAGCAACACTAATTGAATCTTCGACTGATGTATCCGGCACTAATGGAATTGAACTGAATTTTTAGCATGTATAGTGTATCATATATAGTGTATTCTTTATACGTACGTGCTGGACTTGTTCTTACCTCTCCTTATTCGGTTCTAACTGTAGCTGTGAGTCAGTATTCTGTTTTGGAACGAGTGCCGCGACTTCCATCAACGAGAAAAAGCTCTGTTGAAAAAAGCTTCACAACAGCTAACAAAACAGACCCATGAGAAAGTGGCATGAAATGCACTACAAAGCACAGACAATACGTCTCGCCTTACCAGTAGCAGCAGAAGCAACATCAAAAAAACTACACAGCGTACCAAAAGAGCAACAAAAAAATTCCCAGTGCACTACACTCAGAAGTGTATTTCAATTACGCGCTGATCAGGCCGAATAGTGATGACGCTATCTCCTCCTACCTGACGAGCAGCTGGAGCTGAGCTTTGAGCTGGAGTAGAGTTTGGAAGAGTAGAATTCAAAGCAGGACCCGAATCAGAATTTTGATAACGTTTCTTCTTTTTCTTTCTCTTCTTTCTCTTCTTTCTGGTCATGCACGCCAAAGTGCTTTCAGCACTAATGGATGAAGGAGCAAGGGACCGTTCCCTGCTAAGCCCACTATTGGGACTGTTCTCAAGGCGATCAACAATCTCAGTGACTTTGTCGCGAAAAGAGGAACGATAGCTGAAATCAGTAGTTGCTGAGTCACGTGGCCTGCTATGCTGAGCCCCTGGCTGTCCCCTTGGCAAAGACACGTTCAGCGGCTTAGGGTTAGGCAGCGATGACAAAGCTGAGGCAGTTGCCTTTGTCTCCATGGAGACGTCTTCCTCTTCGACGACAAGAGATGACAGAGGTTTGACCGCTTTGTCCGGTACCTTTTTATGATGAGGAGACAATTCGTTGACGTCCAATAGAGAGGGAGAGAAGTTCCAAGCGTCTGATTGTGCGCCTGACGCTGTTGGCTCCGATTCGTCTTCTCTCGTCGCCGTGCATCCCCTGTACAGCCCAACTGACTCCCTCTCGCGTTCTGAAAGAACGCGCCAGTAGCCACGTGAGCTCGAACGAACGGGGGCATGAATTAGGTAGTCTACCTTTAGGAGATCGAGAATAGTTGTCGCGCAATGTTTTCGACTCTAAAAAAGGAAATTCGAAAAATTAGACGAAAGAACCATCCTTGTTCCTACTCGTTTTCTTGTACACAACGTAGTCGCGCTCCGTTATCGTTTCCGAAGACATGAGGGAATCGAGTTCCTCGGCTGACATGCCTTTGATTGCGATCAGCGCAATTTGAATCAGATGGCTAGAAGGCGATACTGTCGCGCGACAAGTCGCTCTTTTGATCTTTGCGTTGCGAAGGAGCTTTCGCCCTCTTTCCGCCGCCATTTTACTACCTACACATTCCGTGATAGAGAAGCCTCAAGGGTACGGTGAGCGCGCGAACAACGTACTTTCATCTAGACGACTCTGTGCTTGAGCCATTTCTAAAAAAAGAGAAACTCGTCGAGTCGATGACGAAATCGCTATTGCGGCCGGCTAGCGTAGTAAACTATACCTTGAGGAAACTACTACAGTAGATTGAGAAACGTAGAACAACTGAGAGTCGCCAGGCAACAACGTGGCGAGGAGAGCGAGCTCGGGAGAAGGAGGGCGCGGCCGGCCTGCCTGGGAATGGTGCTGTACCGGTGCGCCCGTATGTTTATTTTCAACGCGCACAAAGACCCACAAAGACACTGTAACGCCAGTTCTAAATCAACCTGCGCTTCAGCGGTGATATTTTGTATTGTAGACTACGTCCTCTTGGCCCGATGATTATCGACTATTAGCGGTCGGGTGTTCGAAACAGGGTCAAACAAATTACCTTTTGACTCTCACAACACTAATTGAATCTTCGACTGATGTATCCAACACTAATGGAATTGAACTGAATTTTTAGCATGTATATGGTGTATTCTTTATACGTACGTGCTGGACTTGTTCTTACCTCTCCTTATTCGGTTCTAACTGTAGCTGTGAGTCAGTATTCTGTTGCGTTTGCGTGAAACGAGCGCCGCAACTTCCATCGCCAACTAAGAATAGTTCTATTGAAAAACTTCACATCAAATAGACACACCCATGAGAAAATGGTATGAAATACACTAAAAATGTCATAGTGCAGTACCTGCGTCACACTGCCTGTAGCAGCAGCAGCACAGTAGCACAAAACTAGAAACATACCAAACAGCAACACAAAAGAATATCCAGTACAATACACTCCAAAGTGTATTTTAATTAGGCGTTGGTCAAATCGAATATTGATGACCCATCCTACCTGAAAAGCAGTTGGAGCTGGTCTTTGAGTAGAATTCACGCCTGTCCGAGTCCGGAATACAACGTGAGCCAGCAGTGTCTCCCTCGGAAATTATTTTCTGGATAAGTTTGGCAGATTCGTTTGCCAGACTCTTTTCATATTCGATTTCGCTTTCGCTAAGACTACGGTCATCTTGAGCGATTTCACGTTGAGACTTGACCTTCAAGTCCTTCACTTCAGCCAGGGACTCGCTGATGAACGGCCGTATACCGGTTGTTCCCTGAGCTCGCCGCCCGGGAATGGCCGCCGCCATTGAGTCAGAATCAGAACCATCACGAAGAGATGCCTTACGTGGCACGGAGAAAAACCGCGGTTGCTGAGTAACGTTTGCCTGCGAAGTCGGTGAAAAATTGCTGGTATGCAAGCTCACAGCGCTGGTTGGGTCTGGATCTGGCCCGGAAGCAAACTAATGTAGTGAGCGCGTCATAAAGTCTACGACGCTTACGTGTGGCAGGTTCCTGCTGCTCATTCTTCTCTGCCTTTGCTTGATTCATATGACGTTTCTCCGGACATATGTCAGAAGGTTGGAAAACCAATTGACGATGGTCGCTTTTCTTGTATGAATTTCTATAGCAATCATCTGCGTAAAACAAGCTAAAAATTTAGTATCTTAACTGGTTTATTTCTCACACCTGAACTCGTTTGAGAAATTGCTGCAGCTCCCATGGTTGCCTCAGAAAAGTCTTCAGTGCTAGCAGACTAAAGACCAGTAACACTATCTATCATATGCCATTAAGTAATTGTATACCATAGAGGCAATAGTTATTGGCAGGGAATCCCTGTCGCCAACAACAGACGGCGGTTCATTTTGAGGAGGCTGATTAACGTTATCCTCTTGTGTACAACCCAGTTGAAAACATACGTCATCTGTGTTGGAACTGGTAGTTGAGCCTCCTGACGACGTCGTCGTCGTCGTCGTCGTCGTCGTCGTCGTCGTCGTCGTCGTCGTCGTCGTTCTGTCTTCAGCAATCTCATTTTCCTAATCATAATTAAGCTTCACATCCGGACTCACGGCCGTAGCTGTATCTTACTTACCTCATCTTTGCTTGCTGACACGTCACCCACATCACCCTGGCAGTCCGAGAATTTCAATAACGTACCGCTTGAGGCTGTCGTCAGCGATTGCGGCTGTAGGATTGAAGCGCAAAAGTTGAAAAAAGAAAACTCTGTGTATTACAAATACTTCACTAACGCAGCCCTTCTCTTCTTCTTCCTCCTCCTTCTCCTCCTTTTTCAAGTCTTCCACGTTGCTGTCGTCGCGTTCGTCTTTGTCTTTCCTTTCCTTTTGAGGAAGTTCTGAACTTTCTGTATTCAAATACTTATCGTCATAGTGCCGGCAAACTTTGAGTTTTCGCGTACTTTCGTATACAGAACAGTTGGCCGCTTTTGCCAACTTCGCAATCAAAAGCTTGAGAACTTTTTCTGGGAAAGCTTCTACGCCCGATAGCAGTGATTCCAACATTTTCCATATTATTTTGAAGTGCATCGTTTCGTCTGGCTTTAGTTGCTCTTCAAGCAGTTCATCGTTGACTAGATTTGGCTTTTTTCGTTGAAATTGCCTTTTTCCTCTTTCACGGGCCAGCTTCACTTCTACGCCATTGGCAAATGCTGTCAAGGGATGGTCCTCTTTTCGGTAGTTTTTTAGTTCACGAATTCGTTCGTCCATTTTGACTACAATTAGAAAGCACGTCGCAGTATAAAACCAACACGTACTGTACGTAGAGTTCCGCGATCGAGTGGCCAGCCCCCTAGCTTTTCGCGCGTGAGCACGCCAAAAAAACCCGCAGAATGCCGCGTGACGCAATATACCGCGAGGGCCCCGGGTAGAGTAGTTTCTAGAGATGTACCTTAGATTGCGGCGGAGGTTGCTACGGACTACAGCACACAGGAGCGTAGAGTCGCAAGCGATAATTCTAGGGAGGCGATCGAGTAACGAACACGAACTCAATTCGAGATATAATCACGCGCGTTAATTCAATTCGATAGATATTAGCAGCTTTGGAAAACGTGGCCCAACAGCTGTACAGGCGCTGAGTGTGAAGAGCTCAGATGTTACTCAGTGTCTACTGTTTCATCGCTTCAAGTTTTTATCAACGCGCACAAAGAGTTTAAGTTCTACAGGACACTGTAACGCCAGTTCTAAATCAACCTGCGCTTCAGCAGTGATATTTTGTATTGTACGTCCTCTTGGCCCGATGATTATCGACTGAAACGGTCGGGTGTCTACGCTAATCAAAACAGGGTCAAGCAAATTACCTTTTGACTCTCCTTGTTGCAATTGAGAGCCTGATGTATGTGAAGAACGCCCTCTTGTCGCGACAACCACATCGTTTCCTGTAACAACATGAGAAATGAATAAATGAATGAATGAAATCGAAATCAATTAATCACAGCACCTGTTTCACAACGTATGGCAACTCGTGGTACAGGTGCACAAGCAACTTCTCCCGTATCACGTCTGCAACAATCTTACTTGGAGAAGATATCGTCTTTCTACCTCCAGGATACAGCCAATCGGAAGGATACGCCAAGTCAAACAAAAACTCCTGAAAAAATCAAGCCTCTGTAATTATTAAAACACATTAAGTGTCATAAATACCTTTAGCGTATTTACACCCTCTCCTGTTGTAGCCGACACCATCATGACTTCGCTAAAACGAGGCCAGCCTGTTTCCTCTTCCTGACTCCCAGACTGCAACCCTGTTTCTCTTTCTTTGGCAAATTTGATGCCTGTTTCAGTTGCTAAGAGCTTTGGAGCTAAAGCACCACGCGTCAGAGCCTCGATTGAAAGTAACAGACGACTTTTCTGCCTAACAACGTCAACCTAGACACCCCATTAATAAAGAGAGGAGGACCTCCAAGTGCAGAGGCAAACCTTATTAAGGACAAGAACAGAGGGTAGATGACTGTTCTCTTTAAGAAGTCCCATTACGTCTTTACCAAGGTCTATCTGATGCCGCTTATTGCTGGCGTCAACCAAAACTAGAGCTACAGAAAAGGATTGTGAAACGAGTGTATCATTAAGAGTAGAATACCCAAATCAACGTCTAGCAAAGAATCTTTAGCACCGGTCATAAGAGAATGTGGCATCTTGAGTTTTCTGCCATAGTGGAATGGAACCACACCGGGAGTATCAATAAGAACCTAAACAAGAAAGCAGTCTGTGGCGTTCAGTTGAGGATATACATATGCTAAATTTTCTATACAATCTGGTTGCTTTCTTCTGTTAAAATTGTAATTGCGGACTCTCTCGTTGTCTGGCACTTGTCAGACACAATAGCTACCTAAATTGAATGAGTAACAATTTTAAAATATTTTTACCAATCGGCGATAATACTTTTTGTCCCGAGAGGCTATTGACGAGAGTTGATTTTCCGGTGTTGGGAAGCCCCACTATTGCTACTTTGAGCAATTTCGGGGAATTCGGCTGCTGAACGGGTTTTTGCAAATCGTCACCGAACATAAACGCTAGCATACAAAACCGCAGGATTTTTGCAAAGAGAGCAGCGCAAAATTTCCTTACCGGACCAGTCGAGTTGGTCGCAAAGGGCCGCGGAAGATCTCCATTTCGATCCAGCGCGGAATCCCCGTCGACAAACTCTAGAAAAATATTCCAAGTGTGTTAAAAAGACAGAAAAGAGGCTTACCTTCGAGACAAAGGAAAAAGAAAGAGACGAAAGGAAGCAGACATCCTGATTCGACTAGCTCGACGCCCGTATCACACATGGCCGACAAGGGAAGATCGCTACGACAGTCACAGGAACCGTTTCTCATTGGCGTCACGGGAGGAACGGGTTCCGGACGGGTAATCGAAAATACACGGGTTGCGAAGAATTGACGCGAGACGATCAGAAATCCGTTTGCGACGAGATAATCCGCCTGCTCGAGAAGAAGGGCGTCGAGGCGCGAAACGTGTGCATTCTGCATCAGGATTCGTTCTACAAGGAGCTGAATGCGGAGGAAACGCAGCAGGCATCTGAGGGAAATTACAACTTCGATCATCCAGGTCAGACTTCCGGTTCCGCAGCTCACTGATCTCCGAACACACTTTGCAGATACCTTCGACGAAGAATTAATGATAAAGACGTTGCAGACGATATCAGCCGGGCAGCAGCGAGTTCAAGTGCCAATCTATGATGACACAGCCAATGCAAAGTACTATTGATTTTCGTTGTGAAAAATATTGATGACGAATTTTCTTGTTGCAGAACGACTAATTTGCAGACGATCTTTGACGTTCGCGTTGTTCTATTCGAAGGCATTCTTGTTCTTTACTCGTCCGAAGTTCGCAACATGTTAGACATGAAGCTGTTTGTCGATGTGGACAGTGACACGAGACTAGCTCGAAGAGGTAGGAACCTCTTCATCTTCGTCCACGTTTCTTTTTAACGATTCCGACCCTTAGTTCTGAGAGACGTTCAGACACGTGGCCGAAATCTAGAACAGGTATTGGATCAATATATCGAGTTGGTAAAGCCAGCCTTCGAAGACTTTACCTTACCTGTACGTAAGAGGCGTTTACGCGTTGCCTTTTGACCTCTAAAGATTTTTCAGACAAAAAAGCACGCTGACGTCATTATTCCCAGAGGAAGAGACAACACCAGTATACAGTTCAGTCCCCCACCTTCTTTCCTCTCTAAACGTTTCTCTCTCTCTTATTAGTTGCAATTGATCTAATAGCTGATCACATTCGGGACATTGTTCAAACGGGCGAACGAAAACGGCGCGTATCGATATCGGTGGCGCGAAGCCGAACCCCATCTACATCAGATCCGGGCGAGCCGACACGCCCGCATTAGTTAATGACGTCACGTGCGTCCGACTTCTCTTTAGTTACGGCTTTTTGTTTACCGCGGTTCCACTGCACTATGGAAATTTCGATATCTCGCTTGCAAAACGACGAAATATCGTCGCTGAGTCGTCAGAAATCGAGCGGACTAGGGTTTCAGTCGAGACTAGCGCGCAACGGGCGAAGCTGGCCGCCGCCGCGGCGTCGACCGTCGAATCACTACTACGAGGAGCGAAAACATACAAAAATTATGGGTATAGAACAATCGTATAGAGTTGCGCGCGACGAAAAGAACGACGAACATATGCAGGCTTGGACGAGTGCATCGAGTCACGCCCACCCATTCGTTTTGATTTGTCGGGACCGACGCCTTGTACGTATTCGCCGCCCGCCGACAAGGCGCCGATGAAACGATCTACGCCCGCTTATACGATGGGAAAGAAGCCAGCGAGCAAAGGTGCGCGGGGAGAGAATCAACAGTCGTTTGAAGAATTTCTCGCGTTAGAGGGTGGCGGAAGGAGGGCGTGGTCGACCGAATACTTTGCAAACGACGACGTTTGGACGCGAAAATGCGACTACGAGAGCGCGGTACGAATGCTCACCTTCGACGTGGTTTTTTTCTCTCTCTCGAGCATTGGACTCGCGTTTAGTGGCCCGGACCGAACAGCTACAACATGCCGGAAGTTTTGGGTCATTACGTCATCGTCGGTACTCAACATCCGGCCTTTTCAATTCAAAAAAGACGGCCGTTTTCAATCGTAAAACCAGGTTGGTCTTGAATACTAAAAGAAACGAGTCAATCAACCGCGTCATCGTTGCAGGTTCTGAGAAGGAACCCTCGCCCAATACGTACCGCAGGGAATGCTCGCAAGAATACGCTGCACGGCGACCAGCGGCGTGGACTTTCTGTGGCGGGACTATACCAGCCAGTCGGCATTTGTGGACAATGACAACGCTTACTAGAGGTTGGACCAAATAAAAATTTAGTCAATGAATGTGCTGGAATTCATTTTTAGACAAACCTGGTCCGGGAGACTATGATCCTTATATGCATCTTAGCAAAAAACGAGCTCCCGCGTTTTCGTTTGGAAGAGATGCCAGAATGTAGAGTTTTAGATATGCGATGAAGGCGGGTTGCTAAACGGTCAGGCGAGATCGTTCCGTCTTGAGGACATACACACGGCTGTGATTGTTGAACAATTGAATCTCGTGTCTCAGCGACAATACGGAGCAACGTATCTACTTGTATAAGAGATATATGAACAATCTTAGGTGTCTGTAATCGATCACATCTAGTTTTCTTAATAAAACGTAGAGCAGATCATAGATCAAACTGCTGTCCACCCCCCCAAAAATTTCAGCTTCAGTAGTGAAGTTGGGGAAAACTTTTCGCAATGAATCTGAATAAAAAAACGAGCGCGTGCGAGGGTGTTGTTGAAATACAACAGTGCCCTTTTAGTTCACCCACCCCTAAATCATGCCAGGAACGCGGTCTTACCTCTCGGTTATCTGCCAGAACTGAAGCACCGCCGCGTAGTCGAGATGCCGTTTCGTCCTTGAGATCTACAAGTTTTTCACAAGTTAAAAAGAAAGAAAACCGGACGAGTAAATTGACCTACCTCTATTAGCTGCACATTCCATTTCTGAACATTAAGATCGGTTTTAAATCCCTCAAATTTCAAATGAAACGCTTGAACTACAGATACGATTGCGCTTGAAAAAATAATGCCTATTAATAAGACTACCTTTAGCAAAGATATCTACGGGAGATCCGTCGGCAGTTAGCCAAGGCCAACCCTTGAACTGCCAAGCGGGACCGTGAACAAAAACAGCTACAACCCGCTCCCTGCGCAATGTAGACTAGTAACTAAAACTGGATATGACTGGGGGTGAATTTCTCACCATTCTGATGACGATAATTTCATTGGATTATCAACAACTCGATACAAAACTGTGCTGCCGTTTGCTTTCTTTCTCTGTATCATAACATCTACTTCTCGTTTTGCTCCGGCGTGTTTCTTTTCCTCGACGGAAACAAATCTAAAACGTTTCGTCAGTGCGTATAAGGTCTCCGCGCGCGCAAAGCCAAAGGCACCTATAATCCTGGAGGAAGTCTCGAACGTTGTACATGGTGAGTAGCGACGTCACGGCGGCTGGAATGATCACGATGGGCGTTCGCGATTCTTTCTTGGGCAAAGTCGGGGACTTGGCGTGTGGGACGCTTCTGGAACGAGCTAAAGAAAACGTAAAGATAAAAAAAACAGCCATGGAACGCATTCACCTTGTGACGGCGGTGGTTTTTCATGCCCCGATGCGGGAGCGCGTGCCGCCACCGCCGCCGCCGCCGCCGCCGACGACGACTTTTGCTGCACTTTTGCTGCCTTTTCCTAGGAGAAAAAATTCAAGGCAAGAATGTCTTAAAAAGTCTTCCGACTTACTGTCACTGATTTGAGTGAGAGTCCGTGATACGTGCCCATTGTGTCAATAGTGAAACCTTCGGCCGTTTCTGTGGAATAATTACGTCACTGAGCCATAAAAAAAGGAATTGTATTGACTGACCTTCCCTCGTTCCAAATCGTTCCTGATCATATCGGTTGTATGCTACAGGAGCGGATTTCGATTCTCGACCGGATTCCTAACATAAGAAGTCAGAACGCAATAAGAGAGAAATGAAATCCAATGTACGTTATGAGCGGAAGATCCGCGTTTCTTTGCTCCGTCCTCTCGCGCATAAACAGACGACAGCACAGCCAAAACGTTGCTAAAATTCTACGAAAGGAGATCCATATCACGATAAGGGAATACCCAAGAGCTCGAATTTCTTCTTCTTGCCTTTCCGGTGCTGTGTAGAACGGATTTTCTCGTGTGACGAAGTCTTTCCCGACTCAGAATATCGTGCGTCACCGCGGTGTCGGCAGTCAGAAAGGTCCTCTCTTCCTATTCAGCTATGAAATGAAAACAGAGTCGATCGTCTCTCTTGGAACGTCTCACCGGTTTGGAGATGTCTGTCGTAACCATTTCATTGTCTGCCGCCTTGACAGTCGCTCTCTTCTTCGCCAGACGCATCGCTTTTATTGCAGCGATTTTCTCGACGGGCAAAGCTTCGCTCAGCGATCTAAAACCGCATTAGAGAATTCCTTTGTGAACTCCTTCGTCACCTCAGTTTGTCAGTGAGCAATTCGTTCTGCTTGGGAGCATCCAATTTGGCAGCTAGCCTCTCCCTATCCAATTTCATCTTAGCCTCTTGTTCCTATAGACGATATAACGTCTCAGAGAACGCTTGTTGTTTCTAATCGCTTTCCTCCAATCGTTGTTTTTTTGCTGTTGAATCTTCTTCGGTCTCAGGTGGCCTCTTGACAGCTTTACCCACGGAAGCCGATCGCTGGACACCGAGTTCCAACGGAGCGCTCTTATCGACGCTCGGTGAGCTATCTACATTTTAATTGATCCTCGCATATACAAATAACGAGAAACTCGTCCCTACCAACTTCTCCATTTAGATATGACAACACACCCTAATGAAAGGAACTCCTGAAAAAAAATCTGACTTTCTACGCAAATCCTACCCTTCTATCAGGAAGTCGAACAACAGGAATTTTTTGTGCCTAAATCCAAGATAATAGTAGTGCTAGCAAACTTTTAAATTAATTAACTATAAGGCACGTGCAATTTCCGTCTTATCAAGGTGTGCATTTACAAACTTACGACGGCTCTTTGCACGTAGAGCGGATAGGAGAGAGCGACGTTTTTGAGAAGAAAGAGAAGCGATTCGAGCGTGTAGTAGTCCTTGGCGAGTCCGTCTTTGCCCGTTCTAAAAGCGAAGATAGCGATCGTGCAGCGGGATTCGAAGCGAGAACTCACTTGTAGATCAAGTAGTTCGTCTTCGCCACTTTCGGAAAGGCAAACTGATCAAACACGATCTGATCGTCGCTGTCGACGATCGGTTTTTTCTGCATGTTGTACTGGCGAAGCAAAGAGAGAGCGTCCGCCATTTTGTAGACAGGGGTAGTTGATATCGCAGTTCGATCAAACCCGGAAGTGGTTTTTTTGTTTGGCAGATTCTGCTTCCTTCCCCCTTCCCTGAAAACGCCCTAAACCACTACAGTCAACCGCCGATTATCTATTTAGACAGCGAGGTCAATTTATTTCTGGCGTACGAGCGCATTAATAATTAATCGTCCTTACCGTTATAAGTTCTCACCTTTCGCTCTGTCGTCATTTGCACTTCCTGTACTCGAACAGAGCAATTTAGTCGACAAAAAGGAGCGACGAACCCAGCCGAATACGCCAATCTAAAAATAAAGCGACGATGACGAGCTTTGTGGGCGTCTTTGCCGCGTGGGTCACCCTTCTCGCTGGTGCGGCCCTTACCGTAAGTGCGTGCGGTCGCGAACGCGTCTCCATACACATACAAGCCAATCACTCCATCGGCGCGTTCGCGGCCTGTCGAATCGTCGCCGAAAACGTCAGCGGGGAGGCCAATCGAACCCGGTTTGCCCTCGACATTGTTCTCTACGAGAACGGCACAGGCGTGAGATCGTCTCCCGGGGGCGGAGCAATCGTTTCCCTCAGAATCCAGTCTTCTGCTTCCGTCGAACGATTACATCATTCCAATTGGATCGACGGCTTCGACGGCCTTTATTCGTCTAACCGCAGCAGATTGTCGATTCCTGTTATTCTGACGTTTGACGGTGATTTCGTAGGCGAACCACTACTAAGAAGCATTGAATTGATCTATGAGTCCTTTGACATCGACTCAGAAAATGAGACGGAAAGTCCCAGTTTAACCACCGGTTCACATCCGACAAGTTGCGAAGAGAAAAGCGATAGCCGGCATCTTCATTTGATTATTCCTCTCGCCATTTTCGCCTGTGCAACAGGTATTGCTGTGACCGTAATCATCTTTCTGCTGCTGACCAGAGGTCGTCACTCAGCCAAAGCAACCATCTCTTCTGATTCACTGGAATCACCTAAACCCGTCCTCGTTTCGATACCTGTTGCCAACGGCTGTGGCAAGGAGGCGGCAACTGATGATGATGATACGAAACGACGAGTTTCCAATGATGGCTCGGACTATGACTACGACTACGTTCCAGTCGTCGCTTCTTCAACTTCTCCGGCTCCCATTCAACGAAACGGGGCTGCGAGAGGAGACGAAAGACCTCAGATGTACAATACGCCTCTTACCTATGCACAGAAACGGAAAAGCGCATCCTTGCCAGACTTGCTTAGCGACAGAAAACCGAAAGTGGCGCCGAAGCCTCGAGCGAGACCGAGAATAACAAAGGCTGGCCCAAAAAGGCGGGTGCCAGCATCTCGTCCGACCGTTGAAAAGCCGCCAGTCTACGATGATATATCTCCATCTGGAAGTGATCAGTTGACGGCGGATGGCTACCTGAAGCCAGTCGAACAACGACAAATAAATGATGTTGATGTTCGTCACAGAAGCACTGCCAGCGACACAGATGAAGATGGGTACGTGCCAATGAGCGGCAGAAGCATGTGGACATCTCATTCTGAATCAGATGCCAGCAGATACGTAAACGTTAGGTCAACGTGAAACTCGGTACACTGTTTTAGTCTCGTAAGACACATCTGTGGTGGTTGTTACTTGTAGTTATCGAGTCGTCAGTCTGTTGATCAGTCAGTCGGGGCAATTGTAGTATGAAATTTCGCGACAGCTTTGGTTTTTTATCGAAGCCAAAAAAATTAAAAATGCTTACTTTGGTTTTGGTCGATTTTTCGATTTCAACGACGATTTCGCTCTTTGAGGTTTGAAGATCGGATTGATTATTCTCATGTCTCCTTTCTATTCATAGAACAAACATTATGACACCTTATATGACATGTTTATTCTTTCTTCTAGACGACCTTCAAAGGTCCGGTGCATTCGTAAAGCGTCTCCGAGTCCTCGTCTGTCTTCAGTCCTCCGGAATTGCGCTTGGGAAAATCGGATTCCCAGAGACGATTCTTCTTCCTCCCTTCGACTTCCCTAAGAAGCGCCGAATTTGCACTCGATCTCAAAGAGCTACTCTCTATTTTATACGTGCTATGTGCATTAATCCGTGAATATTGATACATTATCGGCCTCTCCTCAGAGTCGTCTTCCGAGGCCTCGGAGTTTTCTTTCCTAGTAGACATGCCGGAACTGGAGCGGCAGCGGATTTAGGTGAATTTAGCGTCCAATCTTACCGGCCGAAGCAGCATGAGATACAGCTACCCATCATGAGTTGATCTACAGCTCAAGAACAGCGGCCGAGAGACCGTTTAGGCAGCTTTGGTAAGAAAATAGACGCTACGCGTCGAAAAGTCAAGTGACCGATCTAAACGTGTGTAAAACGAATGACGGAATCGTCGAAAAAAAGGGAGAAACTTACGTCCTCTCGATTCTAGTTATCGAGATCACGTGGTATTTAATCCGTCGTTTTTTCGCCATCTTTATCATGCGTCACTCGCATGGCTATCATGCGTCAATCGCGTGGCGATGTTGCATCACAATTTCTTCAAACCTGTATTCAAACCGGTTTAGAATTCGCACCTATTCGGTCAAACCAATGAGCGCGCTGGACGTAACACCACGTGACACAGCGGACCAATGATCGTGCTGGATCAATGGGCGGGGCGCGCTGTTCAAAATAGCGGTGAGCGCACCGATTTCCTTCAGTTGCGGCTGAGGGTGGATGCGTCGCGGTTCGCTGCGTCTCGTCCTTGAGATGGACTGGCTCGGGAGATTCGACAGAAGGCAAGCGAGGATAGTTGGAACTCAGCGTGGCCCACGGTTAATTCCGTGCCGGAGCCTGTAGGCAGGGCGATGGGGGGCTTCGGCCTCGGTTTACGCACTGGGCAGAACGATCGTTCAAGGTCTTATTGTCGTCAACAAGTACGGCCCGCGCTAGGCTGAGCGGGCACGACTTGGAGGGGGTGTTCATCATGGCCTGGTTGCCGGCACTTATCTCACCCGAACGACGCGATTAGACCGAAGATGATCCGGCTCAGGAGCCTTCGATTCCTCCATTGCACTGTCTTCATTGTTGACTCCTACAAACAGCGGTCAGCCTCTCTCCACTTCACAAGGCCCGGTTCTTCTCATGGAAGACATACCGAAGGCTTTGGTACCAGCGCACCGGGGTTTCGGTATTAGGGGCCGATCCTCATCCAGGTGGGTACTGAATGGAGTGGCCGAGGACCCGCAACTCGCCCGAAAATTTTTGGAAGGGGGTCATCGCTTTGCGAAGACTTCCCTGGGCTACGACGCGTCCGAACCTCCCCGCGGTGTAGCCTGGGTAACGCGAATACGGACGCAACCAAAAGGTACGTATACGGATTGATTTACAGTAGCTAAACTTTTTTTTCTAGGCCGCGCGGATCGAGAACTTGAAGAAAAGACGCCACGCGATCGACGACAGAATAAAATTAGAGATCGTGACGCGATGACGAAGATGGCGGGACAAGTATGTACGTAGTAGAGATGTTCTCGTCTTTCTATGTGCGTTTTTTGCTCAAATAAAAGCTTTGCTAATCGATCTTACCGCGTGTGCGCGTTTGTATCCACGTGACCGCCGGATTTTCGGCGTTTCCAGTCGATCGTCGTCGAAACGCTGTTGATTATCGGCTTATGTTTTTTGCCGCTTGTCGGCGCAGCGATTTGAGACGGCAGAATGTCGTATTCGTGTCGTATTCGCGTCGGTAAGCGACGCGCACGGAAGGTTACAAATAAAACGACGAGGATGACCCCGTGTGCACGTCTACTTGCGATTTGAGACGGCAGAATGACATATTCGCGTCGGTAAGCGGACTTTTAGTACGGAAGGGCATAGATATTTATCATGTGCACGTGTACTATTACTTGCGCAAAATGGAAACGACTCTATTCAATCTTAGACTATTCGTACTGTCTTTCATTACAAATCACCCGTTATTTGTTGCCCGCCGCCGCCTCGACGTCTCGCTATAATCATATTGAGAACCGGCCCCGCTTCGGCCAAAATGGGAACGACTTTACAACAATCGACGTCGTGAACGTTGATACCATTCACCTTACAGCCAACCATGTACTAAATCTCTCTCAAAACCCTTTGTCTCACCTGCAAAAGCTTATCATAAGCGAGCAATTTCCCGTCAGCAGGACCAGTGCGACGAACCGCCTTGACGAACACCCCCTTCTCGCCCACGCCATCGGCGACGCTAAACCCGAAATTGGCCGTCGAGCTCTTCCGCCGCAACTTGATCCTTTTCACCAACATCGACTTTGCTCCGATGGCGAGCGCCGAAGCGACGCGCGACGAATCGATTCTCGCACTCGTCGTCGTCGTCGTCGTCGTCGCCGCTGCCGTCGTCGTATTCCGTCGCAAACGAGCCCGCTGAACGGCGGGACTCGACATGCCCGTATCGCTACTGTCCGACGACGTATCGCGCTGAATCGATCGCCGTCGCCGTCTCGTCGCCGCCGGTTCAAAGTGAGATCGCTCCATAGGAGAAATATTCCCGAAACGACGCTCGGCTAATTCGTCGTCCGAACCCCAAACTTCGTCGCCGGCGGCGACGGTGAAATCAAGCGACAGCGAACGACGTCGTCTCGGTTCACGCCATTCGCCGCCGTACGGAGCCGGACGACGAGATCGTCGTCTATCCGCTTCAATTTCCGGTTCGACGTACGAATCGTCGAGATGCGATCGTAACGAGGGTCGAATTCCGTAGCCCGTCACTTCTGGTGACGCGTCTCCGTCAAGCGCTTCCGGTGGCGGCGTACTTCGGCCCGTGTTCTTAAGCGCAAGCATCGCCAATCGACGCTGCGTTGAACGATCCGGAGCTGCATTTCGTCTCGGTAACGTGTTCGACATGGAGCTCATCGTTCCGATGCTGAGACGACGCGGAAGGGAGTTGAATTGGTAAGCGTAATCCGGCTGGGAAACGCTATCTAGGAGAAAACGTATCAACGGTTCGACTGTAGAGATTAGGTCTCACTCGTTGGAAGTGGAAGTGGGTTCGGGTCTCGACAGATTTTTAGTTTTACGACGTCGCCGGCCGTCTGCAAGAGATCGACGGCTTCGACGAGAGTGCGCATACGCAAGTTCGTTCCGTTGATCGCTAGAATGCGATCGCCGACTTTTAGAGTCCCGCTCCTAATAAGACGACGACACGGTTAGAAAGCTGACGTCTGGCCGCGGATGTACGATACCGAAAGGCTACTCCGTCTTGCTTCAGTTGAGAAATCACAACAGGATCGCCAGGATTTTCGGAGCCTGGGGAAAAAAGTCTTGCGGTAATTGTGCGGAGTTGATTCAAATCACGCACCGTGAACGGTTATTCCTAGACTTGCTCCTCTTCGAATCAATTCCACGCTAAATAGGACGGATCCAGGAGGTCCTAAATTTCGTTCGAATCATCGCAAAAAACATCAAACGGTTTTACCGACCGGCGGTCGCCGAATCCTTGCTGATTTGTAGTGTGACAATGTCTCCAGTGGCCTTTAGCAAGGCAGTCGCTTTCTGCATGTCAACCTTTTCCAAATTCCTTCCGTCTATGGCGAGAAGCGTGTCGCCGGGCTCAATGGTACCCGTTCTGAGACAACCAAGTCAAAAATCAAACCCAAAAGAAGAACGAACACCTATTCTCTCTCACCTGTGCGCCACCCCTCCTTTCTTAATTTGAGATATCCAAATGAAACCGCCTCTATCGGGATCGCCGTTAATTGTAATGCCCAAAGATCCGCCTCGCTTTATGAGCTTGACATCAAACGTTCCCATTCCCGGAATAACGGATTCTTCGTGAAAAAAATTCTTAATAAAGCCGTTTTCCGCGCACGGTTCTATATGTGTGGATCTACCTGCTATATCGATTTCTGTTTCCATGGCAATTCCGTGACGCGAATCTCGTATCATCTTCCACGCTTGTTCAATTGGCATTCCATTCGTTCGCAATCCGTTTAATACCAATACACGGTCACCAACCATAAATTCGCTGTGTCTATATGCGCAAAGCAATAAGATAATGACCAAAATCTAAATAATCTGCTTACAAATATGCCGGGCTGTCGCTCTCAACGTCACAAACAATAAATGGGCCCAAGTCAACGTCATACAAACCTGCGGAAATATGTACACAGTCTTCCTAGACTTCAATAGCAAAAAAAAGGAAAAGAGTTTGCCTTGAATGTTGAAGCCGTAGCCATAGGAGTCTGGCTTCAATTCGATTGTCAGCGTCTCCGTATGACAGGGCGTCGCGCTGGAGAGACCGAGTAAGCTGCTCGACCTTCGGGAGCCCACTGAGAAAGAAGACACGCGTGTGCACTTGTGCAACCAAGTAAGTCAGACTGTTCTATACGCGATGACAAAGACGGACGTCGAACGCGCAACTGCGTTCCCCGAAAAGATCCTCGCGTCGATCCTCCTCTTGAGAACATCTCTGGACTCGAAGTCGCTCCGTAGCCGGTATCAGAATAAGTTTCAGTCCATTCATCGACATATGTGAGACCTGAGAAACAGCTGCTGTGATCGTAGCAGTGGTTTGAATGATCAGGCGGTTGTACCTTTGTGACTCGAGTCAGCCGTCATTACGCCTGGAATTATTTCCAATTTCATGATGACGTCAGAGTGAATGAGCATTTGAACCGAATCGGAGAGGGAACAATCATTCAGCGCCTTTCCGTTAATAGACAGGAGGCGGTCACCCACATGAAGTGCTCCGCATCTAAGGTAAAAAAACCAGTGAGTGAGAAATTTTAACTACCAAAGCTCGTTTGTTCTCCCAGAGAACAGAGAGTATATAACTATGAGAGAGAGACTCACCTGTCCGCAACTCCCGCATCTTTTATGTGAGATATGTAGATTGGTTCGCCAGGTGACTGACTTCCTAATGAGGAAAGAACGCAGGTGACCCAAAATCATCAAAAAAACCAAATCTCCCCCTTCTCACCACTTAGAGTCAATCCCAAGCTGGCTCCGAGAGGCTTTTTCAACTCAACTAGCACAGGACCATCGACCTCCTCAAGACCCTCTACATACAACTACGTGTCACAATAAATAAATTTCCTATAATATATATTACCATGTAGAGTGACGTCATATTCCAATTCCAAAGATATCTTTCGCTTTGCATTTTTCAATAGAAGAACCACTTCAGAATGAGTCGCATGTTTCAAAGCCATTCCATTGAGCCGGAGCAGTCGATCGCCTGCCTTCATCGTCCCGCTTCTAGACGCCCCCCAGAGTGACAAAGACGTCGTCATGCATCGATCCCCCCTTTCTCACTTATACGCAGCCGTTCCCGGACGAACGTAGGACACCGTCAAAGGACGGCCCTTCTCGACTCCACCCGATATCGTAAATCCGAACGTGGAGCCCTCCTTTTTCAGACAAATCAAAACCGTCTTCGTTGTGACTCCGTCATCGGGAGACGGGCCTAAAGCGCGCAGGAACGCGACGTCTCTCTATCGATGACGGCGGAAAGAACGAGCATACCATCCAACGGTGCGTCGTACTCAATTTCCAAATTGACGATCTCTTCGGCATTCTTTACGAGCTGAATGACGTCGTCGTGCGTCAACGCATCGGTGCTCTTTCCATTCACAGCCAATATGCGATCGCCAACTTGAAGCGACTCGCTTCTATAGACAAAACAAAGAATCATATATGTATGTATGTATGTATGTGCTTCCTCCCCCCCCCCCCCATTCTCTCTCTCACTGATTCGCTATTCCATTCGGTCGTAGACCACCAACTCGTAGCGGTTGCCCTTTGTCCGCTCCGCCTGACGAGCGAGCGGGTGGAGGAGAGGGAGAAAAAAAAAACGGAATATTTACAAAACATGGGCAAGCCAAAACGTTTGCTTTCGCACCAGCCAAAATAAGGCCGAGGCTTTGACCGGTTTGCTTTAACAATTCTACGTAGGCGACCTCCTTTTTCGTGCCTTAGACGGAGAGAGTTTGGTTCGCGCCTAAGCCGTTTTGTCGAGATACCAGCTTTCGCCGACGCGGGACCGACGTGCGTCTGCGATTTTCGAGGAGGACGTCGTTTTCTCTTTGTCGTCGCCACTGTTTCTTCGTCCGCGACGACTGGAGCGGCAGGCGGTGGCGTTTTCGATTCGCGGGCCTTCGGCGGAGAATCGGCGGAGGCTTTTCGACGTTTGCCTGGCGTTTTTTTGCGAAGCAATCAAGAGAATTTCGGTTTGCCTCTATACTATGATTGCCTTTTGATCGCGCTCCTTGGATATTGCCCATTCTTTTGTACGAGCTGGATTCGCTGGAGACAGTTTCCGACGCGTTGATGACGTTGTCAAGACACCGATCCCGTATGATCTAATACGTCATGTAGTCTAGCAGAGCAACGCTAGCACAACAACAACAAAACAGAGCAGTCGCATTTTTAGTGCAGATTTATTGATCTTTCTTCGATTCTTCATTTCCCTCCACGTCTTGCAGTTTTTTCTATATGTAATAAAAGTCATTTCTTTCCAGCAAGCAAATCTTGTCAATATACCTGAAGAATAGAATGCTCTGACATAAGACGATCATACTCCGTAGAAACGCCTTTGGCTTGCTTTCTTGATGCCTCGGCATCAGATTTCAATTTGGCATTTTCTGAAAACCCCAAATGAGGAAGAGATAAAGAACCTGTTTTTCTGACCCAACCTTCTTTCAAACGCTCCAGCTCATTTCTAAGTTTTTCCCCGTCAATTTCGTCTTTTTCCACATCCTCTGTCTCGCCACCTTTCTTCCCTTCTTCCTTGTCAAGTTTGTCAGCCTGCAACAAAGACACCATCCATAAGACTTCCACACTTATACTGACTGTATCCCCAAGCTGACCCTCAATTTCTCATTTTCCTCCATCAGTTTTTGCGCTTGATCACTCGCACTGGTGGCCTGTTTTATGGCTGCTTCATGAGACGCCTCTAGTCGCGCTTCTCTGCACAGCGAGGTAATCATTCGTTGCAGCACGCTACAAAAAGAAATCGAATAAGGCAATAACATTATTAGACATGTCTCTTTTTTACACGACTAAAAGAAGGGCCATTCCGCTGATGTAGAAATTCCTCTGTGCTCGAAATCGAATCATAGAGTCGAGAGTCTGCTCGTGCAAGTGAGCAGGTCCTGTCTTGCCGTCCATCGCCTCTCTTCCGGGATGTTTTTGTATCTGATTGATGGCATCTGAAATCAAAGGATAGAGTCTATGAATTTTTTCGTTTTTATAGACTTGCCAGCGAAGAAAAGAACTAGAACGGCAACAAAAGCAAAGAAGTAGAAGGTAGCGTAGCCGGCAATCCAATTCAATAGTGAAGAATTGAAGATGCGATTCCATCTGCAAAAGCGACGTCGAAATTTCTCTCGAAGAGGCCACGTTCGAGTCGCTTTACCTTCTCGCGGATATTTTGGGAATGCAGAGGAGAACAACGAGGCCTATTTCGCCGTAGAGAAAGTAAGCAACGAGAGTCCACTGCAGCGTCATTGCAAAGGGAAACAAAAGTGAACGTGTCGCAGTAGCGCAGCGCGAGTTCAGCTGACGTCATGCAATACGTCACCACAAGCGTTCCACAAAAAGAGATTACATAATAGGACACGTCATACAATGTAGTTGGACAGACACGTCACGTCACTTTTGGACTATTGGAGTAGACACTACAGCCATATTCTCAATCGAGCATTCATTTGTGCCGCGCCTAATGCGAAAATAGCCTTTCTCTCCCCATGTCGCACTCCAGCTGTTCTTCACAATCCAATACTTCTCTCCTGACTGCTCGTCCGATCCATAGCCAACAATCAATACGCCGTGATTAACAATTTGAAATGGATTAAAACCGGAATCCAAGTGCACGCCACGTTCTTCCACGACATGATGATAAATACCACTACGATAATGTCCAAAATCACCATATACCTCAAAGGCAACAGCAATAGGCCCATTCTTCACCAACTCGGTCAACATCGCTGATTCGCTACAAGCGCCAAAATATCCTCCAACGTAACGATATTGATGAGCATGCTGCCGAGCACAGGATGACTTTGTTCCACATTGCTTTGTATCGTGGCCCAAGTAACGATTGCACTCCTCTTTGACAACACCAAAATCTTCGGCGTACTTACCAGCAATCAAATACTCAAAACCGCCCTCGCAGCCCTGCGAGTACTCCGAACAGCTGATAACGTCCTGAGGCGAAAAGACATCCTGAACGGTATTATTCGTCAGAATTCGTAGACGCGCCTCGAGCATCCCCATCGAAGCAAACGCATAGCAACTGCCGCATCCGCCCTGATTTCGAACGGGCGACACGAAATCGACGCCGTTCACGTCGCGCCAATCCCACGCCGATGGAAGGTCGTTGTCAAGAGGGGCGGGTTCGAATGAAGGTTCCGGCTCGAACGCCGAACGACTAAGGCCACCCGAACGAGCCAACATCTCGCCTACTGTGTTATTAGCGAATTCTGGATAGATCGTCGCTTTCCACGACGATTGAGCCGCGTTGATTCGGTCCACGAAGTCCTGACTGACTCGATAGGGACGAGAGAGAATCGCGTCGATGTTCGGTGGCGAATGCGACTTCGTTTTTCCTCCCTGATGCGTTTCTGTCACCTTTGACGCTCTGTAGCACGCCCAGTCGGTGCCGTTGACTGCGTGCGCCCATCCGTTCTTCGTTTTGTCGCACAGATTCGAGTTCTCGTTGTTGTAGTCGAAAAAGGCGAAGTAGGTGCGTTCGCCGATGACGAGTTCGTAGCCCTGGTTGTAGACTATCGTCCAGAAGCCCGAATTGTTGCGTTCGTCGACGGCGAGATCGGGAAAGCGAAGATCGACGGTGAAATTCGATTCGACGTCGAATTGCGTGCAGTCGAGCGTGTTGTCGTGACCGCCTGCGCCGACGTACAGCGTCCATTTGCCCAGAGTTTCTTCGTACGTGCAATTCGCCGGCGTGTCGCCGCGCGACGACGCAAGAACGGCGAAGATGACGAGCGCTGCGAGCATTGTTTCCGTAAAGAAATCACGTGCGTCACCGTCACATGGTTAGTTTACATACAACAAATAAATTGTTCTCATTTCATGACTGGGGTAACGGCAACAGCCATGCTTTCAAACGAACACTCGTCATTTCCGCGCCGAATGCGAAAGAAACCGTTCTCTCCCCACTTCTCTCCCCAGCTATTTTTGACAATCCAATAGTCCTCGCCTGACATTCTATCAGTGCCGTAACCAACAACCAGCACAACGTGGTTCGTAATTTCAAAAGGATCAAAACCGAAATGATCATCCTCGCCAGATTCGCTATCAACGTCAACGTGATGATAAACGCCACTCTTGTAGTGCAAAAAATCCTTATAGACTTCAAAAGAAATGGCAAAAGGACCATTTTTCACCAGTTCCTCTTGCATTAACGTACTCGTACAGGCTCCATAAAATCCTCCAACGTAATAATAATCCGTGGTAAAATAACGCGTACAGCTCAATTTCGTCTTACATACCGACGTATCCTTTCCCACATAAGGATTACACTGCTCTTCTACCACACCAAAATCCTCGCCATACTTTCCCGCAATCAAGTACGGAAATCCGCCCTCGCAACCTTGAGCATACTCCGAACAGCTGACAACGTCCTGCGTCGAAAGCACCAACTGAACGCGATTCTTTGAGGCAACCCTTTGACGAGCTTCAATCATAGCCATCGATGCAAACGCATAGCAGCTTCCACACGAGCCCTGATTTCTCACGGGCGACACGTAATTCACCCCGTCAACGTCACGCCAATCAAATTCAACCGGAAGACTACTGTTATTCGTCTTCCCCGCAAAATCAAAATTCCTTTGTTTAGATGGCCGCCCCTTTGAGCCTCCAGAGCGAGCTAACATCTCGCCTACCGTATAATTAGCGAATTCAGGGTACAGTGTCGCTTTCCACGACGATTGAGCCGCGTTGATTCTGTCCACAAAGTCCTGACTGACTCGATAGGGACGAGAGAGAATATCAGAGATATTTGGCGAACGAGACTTCGTTTCCTTTCGCTCAGGGTACGTCTCAGCCACTTTTGACGCTCTGTAGCACGCCCAGTCGGTGCCGTCGACTGCGTGTGCCCATCCGTTTTTCGTTTCGCCGCACAGATTCGAGTTTGCTTTGTTGTAGTCAAAAAAGGCGAAGTACTTGCGTTCGCCGATGACGAGTTCGTAGCCCTGGTTGTAGATCAGCGTCCAGAAGCCCGAATTGTTGCGCTCGTCGACGGCAAGATCGGGATAGCGAAGATCAACCGTTAGATGCGATTCGACGTTGAATTGCGTGCAGTCGAGCGAGTTGTCGTGGCCGCCTGCGCCGATGTGCAGCAACCATTTGCCCTGGGTCTCTTCGTAAGTGCAATTCGCCGGCGTGTCGCCGCAAACCAAGGTAAGAATCACGAAAGAAATGAGCAACGCGGCGAGCATTTTAGTGGGAGGAGTCACAAGACCGATCTCGTGACTCCTCTCAGCCAATCAGCTCCTTAATAAAAGGCAGCGTAGAAAATCCCCAATACACAATCCATTTAATTAATAAAGGAAAGGACTCAGGCGTATAATAGTTGATTAATTAATTAAGCTTTCGTCCTTATCAAAGCATTACTGTATCAGTGCAATGCATCTAAGTAGTAAGGATTAGCCATCAACTTAGAAGACCACTTAGAACTTCGTCATCTAGGCTGAAAATTTCAGCCGCAACAGCTTTCTTACCTTCTTTGCAAAGAGCTTTGCACAGTGCTTTTACTGATGCAGACTTTGACTCCTGCCCCATCCATCGTTGTAGAGCTTGGTGAGCTTGCTCCCGGCACCGACAAGCGTAGTCAGTTGCAATTTGCTCAATAGTGGCTTCAGGAAGCTCTAGACGTCGAGCAACATCTTTCCACGTAGAAGCAATTTTCTCGCTGAGGTTGTTCAGCTCTTCCCTAGTAGGTTCTCTTTTTGGTATTCCTGCAAAGGAGAGGAAGAGAGAAAGAAACGTTATTGCTAAACACAATCTATGCAACTATAAACCTTGAGATTCAGAAGGAGAGAGATTCTAAAGAAGAATAAGTTATCAATGAACAGAAAGTTGCAGGTTGACACGCACCTCTTTCTTGTACCAGAGATGCACCAGTTCTAACTTTTCCTTTGGAGCGTATTTCCCCGATTTGCATAGGAGTGAAACTGGCTGACGACCCGACTTACAGCATTCCCTGTCAGGCAGTTGTACTAAAAAGTCGCCGTCCGGCAGCCGACAGCCTAAGTTGCCAGCACCTTCATCATCTGACTTTAGGCCAAGGATGCACTCGGTTACTTGGTAGTAAAACGCAAGCTTTAATCCGTTCATTCCTCGTTTTTTTGCATTTTCAACGCTGTCAGCAACGAATTGCCCAATTATAGAAGCTAACTCTGACACACTGACTGCGTTCTTTGGCGTGTTCCTTTCACCGGCCATTGAAACGATCAAACAAGCGCCCCTGTCATAGTGCAATAGTTCAAGCACTAAATTGCTTCCTATTCTAAATAAACAACGATTCCGAGTAAGTTCACACCCTCCTGGGTATTTCCGAGCGCACTTTGTTACAAGTCTAAAGAAAAGCGCTTCGGGAATTGCCTGCACGTCCTTGGGAAAAATGACGATGGGTGGAGGAAACACTTCTCTTGGATTATACTTCTCCCACACCGAAGATCCACTTAGCTTCTGCATGACCATGCACGGAATCAAGAACGGTGAAGAAGCTTCAGGCGAATCGCATTCGCATATAATGTCCAGCATTTTTAGCACGTTGAGAACTGGCTCTTGATCTCTGCGCTCCACGTCTGCTTCTCCAAGTACGTTCAACACCACGTCTCTCCCAATTTCTCCCTTTTTGCATAGCTCTCGCCAAAGACGTTGGTACTTGACCTTTTTGGGCTCCTTGACCGTAACAAACGTGGCCACAGTTCTAATAAGCCATTCGGGATCAATAATAACGCGGTCAGTGAGCTCAGGTACATCCCAGAAATAAAGTATTACACCGAGGTTGTGCAGAAATTTCAAAGCCAACAACGCCTCTTTTATAGATTTAATTCCAACCCGATGAGCAAGCTTAATTGCTGTTTCGACGCTTAGGATTTTCCCAATTTTCCACAAAACGAGTGAAATCTCAAAACGAATCCATGCCAATGGCATAGGCCGCGTTTTGTTTTTCTGAGACCAATAGTGCTTTGAGGAACTGTCAAGTAGAGAGACAATTGTTCTGACGCCCTCGCAACGCTCTTCTGCTTCACTACGTCCGGACTTGGTATTATCGACCCGAAAGAACCACTGTCCATTTTTAGGGTTTTTGACAATGTGATCCTCGCATTTTAAGTCACGAATCAAGTTGTCAAGTTGTGCGTTTTGAGATTTCAAGAACTCTTCAGGATTTGGCATCGCTTTCACTTCATCAATGTGAGTGGCAGCGATTAAAACTGCGGGATAGCTGACTCCTTCCAAATCTTCTCCCAAGTATGGGGAAGACACGTTAGAAGGATGGCTAATTCCAATTGATGTGAACCAGTGACGGGGGAAATCACGGTTGTACAAAAGACTTGATAATTCGAGAGGAATGTCAGTTGAGGTTCCTCCGAGACGATAAGACGATTTCGCCTTATCGCCAAGAGGCTTGCTAATGTCAATAACCAGCAAATAAGTGCACACCGTGTACTCAGACTCGGTGGGCATGAGAGCAGCGTGGGAAGTCAGATACCTTTCTTGCCCTCCTAAATCCCAAAGAAGCTTTGAACTGACTTCAAAATTCTCAAGAGTGGCAAGAGCTTCACTTGATTTGAGATACTCAGCAATCATTTCACGTTGCTCTGAAGTCACTTTTTCATCTTTGGTGATTTCCCTAATGTGCTGGTCCAACTCCTGGGTAGCAGGAGAAGAAGAGAAATCCCGCACGGAGTAGCTTACAGATGCATCATCTTCCAGGCTTTCGTCAGTAATCGCTGAACATTGACGAATCTTCTTCCTTTTTGCAAAAGAAACTGCGTGGATCGGGCTCAACGCTGTTTTCTTTACCTAACATAGAAATTAAATCAAAGGCGATTTTGTGAGAATGCAGCGTAATAACTTGATCCTGCTTTTTTGTAATCACATATCCAGCTGCAAGGTATTTGTCCAAATGCTGCGCATTCTCGCATTTCTCTTCGCGCCACGTGTGCTGACCCACCCTTCCTTTCGCTGCCGTCACAGCCATGTGAATAGCAGCGCCGTCCGTGCTCGGACTTTGAGCATTGAAGGGACGATCCAAGAAAGAGTCAATTAAGCAAGATTTTCCTGCGCCATCCTGACCAACCACCATCACGCGGCATCTATTGATGGGAGCCGAGCCAGACGCAAGAGCTTGCTTGTAAATATTCTCATCAATAGAGTCAATAGAGTCGTCATCTACGAGAAAAAAGCAGCGTTACAGCGCCCGGCACATGCAAGAAAATCTGGAGCTTACATCCAGAAGGCGTATCATGAGCGAAGATAGGCATTGCAGGAATAAATACGTTTCCGGGATTAGTAGCAAAGTCTGGCTCACTATACGACGCTTTTTCATCAGAACTGTCATTTCGATTGTTATCAGAAATAACATCTATGTCATCATGAGTTTCATCATCACTGTTGTGAGAATTGTTGTCATCAAAAATGCCATCGTCACAGTTGCTATCAGAATCAACCCCATCAAACTCATCATCACAATTGTTATCAGAATTGACCCCATCAAACTCATCGTCACAATTGTTATCCGAATTGACCCCATCAAACTCATCGTCACAGTTGCTATCAGAATCAACCCCATCAAACTCATCATCACAATTGTTATCCGAATTGACCCCATCAAACTCATCGTCACAATTGTTATCCGAATTGACCCCATCAAACTCATCGTCACAATTGTTATCCGAATTGACCCCATCAAACTCATCGTCACGGTTGCTATCAGAATTGACATCTATATCATCATAACAATCATCATCATCATTTTCATCGTCATTTTCATCATTAATTTCAGCATAAAGATCATCGTACTCATCATATTCCATTGCAGACCTATCAAAGAAACGTTCACTTCAGCAAAAGATCTTTCAGGTTCCCATAAAACTGCTCTGAGTCCCCACAGACCCCACCTCTTCCATGGAGTCTTTTCTGTATAGATGCACCTCTGAGGCCCACTGATGTCAATACGTGACAGCTTACACTAGTGTAAGAAAAGTTTGGGCCTAGAGTTGCCTTAGAGCGCATTGGTATTGATTGTTAGAGGTGGTCCTATGATTCACTCTCTAAACTTTCTCCCTTTGCTCTCATGCTCGCGGCCATTAGGTGCAACCTAAAAGCCTACTTACTCAGCGGTGATTCAGCGGTGATTCAATGTGCTGTCTCAACTTGTGTGTGTGAGTCATGTGACAACTAAGGTCATATGACTTTGAGAGCACAGTCACTTTGATTGCTTTGCTAAAATTCATAATATTATCCATGACGCTCCAAACCAATGAAGCTCTTGATGGATCCCTCTGACTTTTAAGGACTCAAAAATGACAGATTTCAACGTACGTATCTACAGAAACAAAAGGCAAAACAGAAAGGCAATATATGTAGAGACTGTAGCATAAATAGTCCATCATCCAATTCATTTCTCACTATTTCTTTTCTAAATCTAAACGTTTGAGCGTAGATTCGACTATCGTTTCTACGCTGGCCATTGCTCCCATTCCGTAGTCCCCACATGCAAGATGCTTTGCGACAGGAGGAACGTGCACGTATCCAAACGATTCGAGAACGGAAACGTGCTGAGCCGTGTGCGGATGATTCCACATGTACGTATTCATAGCCGGACAGAAGAGAAACGGCCTATCAACGTCCCACGCCCTCGCCGTGCACGTGAGCAAATTGTCGCAGAGACCGTGAGCGAGTTTCGAGAGCGTATTCGCGTCGAGCGGCGCTATGACCATCGCGTCGGCCCAGCGACGCAGTTCGATGTGAAGTACGGGATCGTGCATGCGATTCCATGTCGTCCATTCGTCGGCGTCGCGATAGAGGCGCACGGACGGATCGAGCGACGACGGATCGAAGAAATGGACTGCGTGCTCGGTGGCAATCACCCGGACGTCCGTTCCAATCGCTACAAGCTTCTGACACAGGTCTGGGACTTTGATTGAAGCGACGCTGCCCGTGCAGCCGAGCAGAACGCGAGGAGAAGTCCGAGAATCTTTCGTCGCGCACATGAAGACCCGTACGTTTATCCCGGACACGGAAGCGTCATTTCCGTCAACACATCAACTTATGATGTCCTGTATATCCCACTTGGATACTTCCCACTTCGTAAACGACTCGCTCTCAAATACTTCTGGCCCTATTTCCGTACTAAGCCAGTAGCGACCGTTGGGAGGATCTTTGCCGCTGAAGTAGACCTTCTCGGCCAATGCACCGGCTTTTAAATTCCACACTTGACCGTGACCAATCCACGCCTCGCCCGGCTGGCTCGGAAAATCGTACAAACCCCATTCTTTACACGGCAACAATTGCATCAGTTCCTGTGACATTGGATTGCTGTACGGATCGCACGTCTCACCAGGCGGCGCTGTCGGATCATTAGGTGGAGCGCACCAGAGGTGATAGCATTCATAGGGAAAGCGAGTCGTCTCGTTTCTATACGCTTTCGTCCCATTGGCGAACGTATGAAACGGAGGGCATCGGCTTTGACGATCGACCCGACATCCCTTCCGCTCAACAACGCCTGGATTGATAATAAAGCAAATGTAACGCGTGACGTCGGTCGCCAAATCGCCGTCGCAATCTCTCCCATCATTCTTCCAACATCCGCCCATCTCGGGCATGTAAAATTGAGCTCCCGTTGACGTGCAATTCATCACGGTCAAATTGACCTGCATTCGAAAACTCGGCGAACGCGCCGGACGAACGAGAACGCCGCGCCCTTCCCACGGATAGCCGCCGTTGCCGAGGCGAACGCTATCTGCTCGGTTGTATAGCATTAGGTAGGGATGAACTTTGCTAGTTATAAGAGTGCTCTGCAACGACCACGAATTCTCTCCTGGACGCTTGAACCAGCGAATCTCGAAATACGACGAATCTGCAATAATAATATAACACGTTAAATGAAAAAAATAAACCTCTTTTTTTCTTACTGTATGTTTCGCTTTTAGGATCGACGTCGTAGGTTCCGTAGAAAGCGCCCTCGTGACTGTCGCTTGACGACCAATTGTGGAAGACTAGCGGTTGATTCATGGGTCCGAGTGTTCCGTAGGCAACATTGCGGACGTTTTGGGCGTGACGAAGTGAGCCGCCGGCTCGAGGACAAAGATTCTGAGAGATATTGAAATTTCCACTCTTCAGCATTTGAGTCCAATAGGACCAATTACCCGCCGACGACTACATACAAAACGAGCTAGAATTCCGTGAGGAGCCGCGCGATTATCTCCCTCACCGACGTTGAGCACAATGTTCCCAAATACCGTTCCTTCTCCTCCGCATAAAGATCCGCATCTTTCGTCTGATTGGAAAGGCCGGGAATCGGAGTCGGCAGCGAGAGCCGATTATCTGAATCAGTCGCTAAATTGCCACTTGGTCCTGGTCCCACTCGACCACTACTGTCGAGACAGTCAGCATATCGAGGAGACGGCACGGCATCCGGTCCTACAAGACACAGTAGCAACGGTACAAGTACAGTATCGTATTACTCACCAGCAAAATTACAGAAATTCCATCCTTCTAGAGACACTTTCAGGGTATTGCCGCTCATTTCGGGATCGCCAAGAAGACTGGCGTACTTTTGCTGAACGGTCAAGCCTGCGAGCAAGCTCGCCAAGCAAAAATAGCAGCCAACTCTCGTTGTGTACATACTACTCTAACAACTCACGTGACAAAAGTGTAAAGTCCTAAGAGCGCGTCTATCTTTCAATTCTTTCTTTTAGGTACACAAACACACACCGAAGGAGAAGTCTATATAAAACGCGTGCTTTCTTTGGAACGATCGCACCTTCGTACTGTACAGTACGTGCTCCAAAGCTCCGAGACACATGGGGAAATTAGGAACCGCGCGTTAGACGTCGTGACGTCACGATAAAAGAATTTTACCTTCGAAATGCATCGTATACGTTTTCAGCAAATTTTTGCAAAGTCGGCAGTTCCATGATTCGATTGAAAAACTCGCTGCTGTCCTTGAGCAAAGTGGGTACGACGTCAACGACAACCATGGGCAACAATTTGGCCAATGGCACAGCATCCTTGTCGATTTTCCGTTCGACACTCTGCACAGCGACGGAAAAACCCGCCTCAATGCACTTTCCGAGCACGTGACAAAAATCAGGATTCTCTAAGAAATCTCGAGTGGCTTCGACGAGACCTTGCAGTTGATCCTTTTCAGCATGGGACAGCGACTGGGAATTAACGTTGAAGATGCCGCCGTTTGTCGGCAAACTAGCGCCAACGAGTCGAGCCATCGACGTCTGATCGTCTCCTTCTATATCCCGACGAATTTCCTCGACGAACTGCGAGAATCTCGTCGCATCGAAACGCTCTTTGAGACCGATTTCGTCCATTCGTCGTTCGACGACGTCGTCGACGAATTTGACCAAGCCAATCATTCCCGTGTCGAAAAGACACTCGACGAGATTAAGATAACGAGTCTGAACCGTTTGAGTAATAGGTAAAAAATTCGCTCCCTTCTTCTTTTTCGTCTTCTCCTCTTCGTCTTCCTTCTCGGCGCTCTCCAAGTACAATCGGCCGCCAATGATGTTCAACTGGACGCGAAGGAAGACGTGAAGAAAACAGGCGCTGTAGACGGCGACGAGAAGTTGGGTGAGCGTCTTCGTTTTGACTTCGTTCCAAACTTCCGATTTGTTCGACGACGAGCTCGATTTGAGCGCGGCGATCAGTCGTTCGACGTTTACGTGCTCGAATAGGGACGTTCGGAGCATGGGGAGAAGCGATCGCGCCGTCATGTCGCACGTACGCTGGTTGCTTTCGAAGTGGTGCTCGAGTCGCGCGACGTCTAAGCGTCGCGCTTCTTCTTCCGCTGCTCTCGACGCCCATTTCCACTGAACGAACTTGTATAGGGCATAGGCGCCGCCGACTGTGCAAGCTGAAATGACGAACTTGCGAGCGTGGCGTCGTAGGAAACCGCGAGGCGGGTCGGCCATTTCGCGAAGAAGAAATCTACCGCGCGCTACGGCTCGCTTTAGCTACACTGGCTACACTGCTATCGAGAAGCTATCGAGACGGGTTCAGCGAGGGAATGTACCTTGTGAGGAGAAGAAACCATGTCCCGAGAAACGGACGGACACACGTTCTCGCAACCCCCTTTCTTCCCAAGAATTCTCTCAGAGAAAACGCATTTTTAGACTCAGTCGCCACAGTGAAATGAACTTCCCCTATTTTCGATAATCAGCACACCTGCACCAGGATACCAGACCACGGCTGGGCAGACAGCCAAGAGACGAAACGATCACGCCGACTTGGCGTGTCCCCAGTCACGTAAATAATTGCAAGGAATGCCATGATACGTCACTGTCACCATGACCAATCCGAAAATGGGCGGAGATTCATACCCTATAAGTCCGGTGTTCGAGTTATAGGCAGCTTTCATTTGACCACGGAACCACAAGGAAGTATGACGAAGTTTCTCGCTTCTCTGCTCGTCTGCTTGCTACTCTCAAGTCCGTTAGAAGGACATCCTAATAGACAGAAACGCAACGTTCAAGTCGCCGTCAATGCTCTCAACGCATTTCCTAGCGATGCAAAAGTGACCTTTATACTTCCTGACGGGAACCGAATCCAGAATCTCGAGTACGGTCAGTTCACCACAGCCCAGGTTCACCTTGGTGCCCAGTCAAAGGCGGAAGCAGTTCTACTGCCAAGCAACGGTTTGTAGTATTACAAAATACGCTGTGTATATAGTCCAAGTCTTCTGTCTCAATCCTCCCAGACACTGCCACCGCTAAAGTGAACAGCGCAGTCAGTTCTAAATCAGATGGCTTTCTCGTCGCCGAGCCCGACGTGCTAGGCGCTTCCACTCTTCATCTGACCATTTACGTTTGGGAGCACGACGAAACCAGACTAGCGACAAGTTTCTTCCTCGCCATCCATCATGCATTTGATCAAAATAACGTCGGTACGTCAGATCCTGTCCGCACGCATCCATCGCGTGGTTCACTGTTGATTTTTCAGACGTGATCGCTTTTTCTGCTTCGAGATTGGCTCGACGCCAAACAGACCCTCTCCTGCGCGTTGCCAAAGGGATGAGCCTGTGGCAGTCTCATTCGCAAAACATGAATGAAGGAACGTACGAAATCAAGGTGCCGCGGAAGCTAATTAAACCCCTACTTAATTATTTAATTAATCGTCTCCTAGGTCGTTCCTACGGGCAGCGTTCTCGACGTCGATCAATTTAAGAACGCCAAATCGCTCGTCGAACCGATTTATTTTAGCGCGTCCAACGGGGATCGCTACTACGCCGCTATCATTGGCCTGACCAATGATCCGGATGATTACGCGCCGAAAGTGGTCAGCGTGCCGCCGCTGAAGCAAATTAACCGACCAGACATGCCGGTTACTAACGTTTACGTCGTCAATGCGATTCCAAGTGTCAATAGTGCCACGGTGCTTAGAGAATTAATTCGTATACCGACGGGTTTATTCGTTTGGGCAGGTTATGTTTGAAGAATTCGACTACCCGGAACTCTATTTTGGACAAACTCAAATGGGATCATTCTATATAGCACGCGGATCCGCCGTTTCCGTTACGCTAGGAGAAGGTACGCGCTAAAAAAAGCGACCCTTTACCGAACCGCGAAAAACTATATGTCGAATTTGCACAGACAGCTACGATTTTCAAGTGAAAGAAAGCGTTGCATATAAAGCAAGCGAGTGCGTTGCTATCCTAAGGCCCAAAGCTCATGATCGAAGTGCCGTCGATCAACCTCATCTCTATTGCGACCAGTCGAATAGTTCAATCGGCAATGACACCGCTCGGCTACGAATCTACAATTTTTTCTACGATCACGCGTCTAGAATCGGTTTGCAAATACTAAGCTTGCATTTGAGAAAGTCTATTTAAAACAAACGTTGTTGTAGACGTTGTGGCTATTCCTTTGGACAAGCACAGCCAAAATAGCCTTGGTGCGCCTACGTACATTACCCAAAGTTTACAATTTGATGGCATGAGAGAAACTACCGTCATCGCAAATCGGTCCTATGTTCTAAAGGCAAGCAAGCTATATGAGCGCACACACCGTGGTGCCATTGTTTACATATTTTCAGGTTTTCGACAGCATGAGCGACCCTCAAACCTCGACGACACTCGTGCCTGATCTGTACGTCAACCCAATCGGCGGCAGGACCCACTACATCGTGATTCATGGCATTGAAGGCAACTCAGCCTTTCCGCCTCAAGTAACTACGTACCCCGAGGTTCAACCTACTGACATTGTCCTCGCTGTCACTGCTATCCTACCGTCGTCAGATGAAATTAACGTAGCAGATCAAAGCTTTGCTACTGATGCTACTGATGCTACTGATGCTACCGTGACAGACCGACCGACTAACCCCCATCAAGTCAACGCTACAATCTCAGTCGACGAAGCAAAGTCAAATTCAGGATTCGCTCCCCTGTCTATTCGAGTTCTACCGTGCGCTCTTGCTTTCATCACAATCATGCGAACGATATTTGCATAAGCTACCTGTATCTAACGTATATTTCAAAATACAGACCTATATTCTGATTTATTGACCTCGGGGTGTACACGTCTACAGTACGGTGAGCTATTTAACCTCGACTTCAAAAGACACGCGGGGCACTAATATTGACGATAGACTAGACATATGAACTAGGATAGGGACCCAAGGATAGGCGTATTAGATGCGAGGCTACACCAGGAGACAAAGATAATGGCTTACTGCATCAGCTCTTGAACACTTTCTCCCCAGTTCGTTCTCATTAAAAAAAATAGTTTCTTTCTTCCTTCCCCCTGCTAGGCATTCAAAACTCGTTTATAGTAGGGCAAAGATAGTCGAACAGATTCTTGAAAATCATAAAGTGGCCAATACCTGAGATCCTCTTCGGCTTTCTGCCTGCTAAACGTGTAAGTTGTCATGGCACCATACATGGGTCCACTCCGAAACATAGGCGGCGTCTTCACAATCCAAGCCAAGCGTTCAAACAGCCAAACCAATCCAAACAAAAACGACCCGGGCAACTTGAAGGGAGCATAACGATAACCGAGTCCATCAGCAAACGGTTTCAAAAAATCAAAATACGGGCAAGTCGGCGTGTCGTCCGTAACGAAAAAAGCCTCGCCGCCAATCGCTTCGGGTCGAGCGAGCGCCGCTCGAAAGGCGCACACGTGCGCCCACGCCGCATTTCGAACGTAACACGACGAAAATTGATTCTCCGCCTGAACGGGAACGACGATCTTTCGAAAGGCGACGCCGAGAGCGTTCGTCACGTTGAACGGATCGCCTTCGCCGAACAGAACGACCGGTCGCAACGCGCACGTGACCAAATTGTCGCCGTTCGCCCGAAGAACGATTTTCTCCGCGCGCTGTTTCGTCACGCCGTACGATCCGTAAATTAAATGGGACTCCGGCGGATATATATCCGTTTCGACGGCGTCGACGAGCGGCGTTCGCGTTATGACGACGTCTTCCGTGCTGGTGTACACGAGGCACGTGACTCCCGTCGCGAGGCACGCGTCGACGATCGTGCGCGTTCCGTCGACGTTGACGGCGCGGACGAAATCGCTGTCTTTGTCGCCGAAATCGACGATCGACGCCGCGTGAATCACGACGTCGACGTCGCGACAGGCGCGCGTCACCGCGTCGCTATCGCGCACGTCGCCGACGACGCGTTCGACGACGATTCGGCTTAGAGGATTCGATTCGAGTTCGAGTTCGGCGTCTGAGACGTCGAACATGCGAATCGATGACACTTCGGTCGAGTCGCACTTTGCTAGAATCATTCTGACGATGTTTGAGCCGAGAAAACCGGCGCCGCCGACGACGAGAACGGTTTTTCCTCCTTGGTTGTTGGCCATTTTAGCGCGCGCGAGAGAGCCGACTAAGTGTCTCGTCTTTTGACGCGACGACGCGATGAATAGCGAATCGGCTCAAGTTTCCGAATCAGACAACGATAATCCGACTCAAAACGACAATAGCTCACCGAAACGTCGCCGACCGAATCATAGACGAACGATACGAAAAATCAGATCGGAATCGGAGCTAGCAGACGCGACGCGACACGCTCTAAACGAAGAACAAGAACGTCGGCGAAGGCAACAAGACTCGGACTCCGTCAGTTCGAGACCAGCTCCAAAATCAATAAATAAGGTTATTGTTTTGGATGACGACGACGACGACGACAGTGACTCCGACGTTTCGTTTTTGCGCGAGATACCGGGTCGTCCGATGACGCTTGTTAGTATGTCGTCCGCTGGTGCAACGTATGCCGTCACTTCCGGCGCCGCCGCCGCCGCCGCCGCTGCCGCTTCCGACGTCGTCGAAGTTCTCGATTCGTCAGACGACGACGACGAAGCGCGTCGGATTGCCGACGAGGCGGAAAAGGAGATAGGTCTTCGCGACGGGCAAGGTCGAGTGTTGGTGAATCCGAGACACGCTCAATCGGAACCTGACATCTTCGTTCATCCTCGTCTTTCCGCCGTTCTTAAGCCGCATCAGGCACGCGCTCGAAATTTCCCTTGTCTCGTACTTCCTCCGAGACGTCTCTTTCGTTTTTTTTTTTTTTAGATTTTAGGCATTCGATTTCTCTACGGGAATCTCGTGGAGAGCGTCGAGGAGTTTGGAAGGAGAGACGGCTTCGGTTGCATCCTGGCCCACTGCATGGGATTGGGAAAAACGTTGCAAGTGATCGCGTTCACGGACGTCTTCTTGACTCGCACGAAAGCGCGCACGGTTCTCTGCGTCGTCCCGATTAATACCCTACAGAATTGGGTGGAAGAGTATAATCGGTGGTTGCCTCAGACGTCGCGCTCCTTTTCCGTTTTCGTCTTGAATGAGAGTCAGCGCGATTTGGCCGCTCGAGCCGAGGTGATTCGTCAATGGCACGTTCGTGGCGGAGTATTGCTTATCGGCTATGAGATGTATCGCATGTTGGCGCTTCAAGTGCCGACGTTGAGCGGCGTGAAACGAATCGAGGGCAAGAAACCGCCGAAGCCAAAACAGGGTCCCAGTGGCGGCATCACAATCGACTTGGATCTGGAAGAGGGGCATATGAAACAATTGCAAGGTTAGTTTAGTTTGACTTGAGAGAGAGAGAGAGAGAGAAATGGATTTTTTTTCTCTTTGAAAGACGCGCAGTCGATGCTGTGCAATCCGGGGCCGGATCTCGTCGTCTGCGACGAGGGCCATCGCATCAAGAACAATCTCGCTGGAATATCGCAGGCTCTGAAAAAGATACGAACCAAGTAGGGCCACCAGAACGTAAACATGATCCTCATCTACTGACTGACTGACTGACCCCCTTAGACGACGTCTCGTCTTGACCGGATATCCACTGCAGAACAATTTGGCCGAATATTGGTGCATGATTGATTTCGTACGACCAAACTATGTGGGCACGCATCAGGACTTCAGTAACATGTTCGAGTATCCCATCTACAATGGTCAATGCGTCGATAGCACGTCGGCCGATAAGGCTGTCATGCGCCAGCGGGCTCACGTTCTTCACAAGCTCGTCGAAGGCTTCGTTCAAAGGTAAACGCGAACCGCAGAATATCTATAGAAAAAAGCGGGTGGTCGTTTGCCTAGGCGAGGGCATAAAATTCTTAAGAGTGCTCTTTCTCCCAAGAAAGAGTACGTTCTGTTTCTGAAATCGTCGCCCATTCAGCAGCGACTCTACGAAGCGTTGAAAAACGACGCGCAAGACGGTCGCCAGTTGAACCCTATCAAAGTCTTTTCTGTCTGCTTGAAGGTACTAGTAGTACACAGTACGTCTAGGAACGCCACTTGGTCGCTTTTACACTAAACATAGATCTGGAATGATCCGGACTTGGTGCACAAGTGTCTACTACAATCGGCCCAGAACAAGAAATCTTCCGTGGGTTCTCTTTCGATAATTATAGCACGCGCGAGAATAACGTTTGCTCTGATTCTAACAGGGTATTGACTTGGACGTCGACGATTTGCCCACCGGCAAGCAAAAGTCCGTGTCTTTTGCTTGGGTCAGCGCGCAGACTTTTGCGCTCCGCGATACCACTACGTTACGTGTGTATATATAGGCAAAGGAAATCATGAAGGACTACGAACCGGGGAGGGAGGACGCCGGTGCAAAGATGCCCATTCTACTGCAAATTATCGACGAATCGGTCGCTCGCGGCGATCGCCTGCTCGTCTTCAGGTAGAGGTGGATATTGTTAATTTTAAGTGACCTCTCTTCGAATCGAATCCAGTCAAAGTCTCGCTACACTGGATTTGATAGAAGACCATCTGTCGCGTCGCGTCGTTCCGTCGTCGGGATCGACGTGGACGAAAAACGAGCACTATTATCGTACGTTTGCCTACTCGGCGCGCGCGAAAAAAAAGAAGCTGCGGTTCACGTCCACTTTTTAACCTATTTAGGTCTGGACGGAAGCACGGTTTCTCTCGATCGCGAGCAGCTCGTCACGTCGTTCAACAGCCCCGCTAACAAGAAAGTCTACGTTTTTCTACTCTCGACCAAGTACAATGAGGCCTAGCTACCATGAAAATATTTATTGACGTGCGCCTGCTAGAGCGGGATGCCTTGGCATCAGTTTAGTGGGAGCCAATCGCGTCGTTCTCATGGACGTCTCGTGGAATCCGTGCCACGACGCGCAGGCCGTGTGCAGGTGTAACGCGCGACGACGATTCAATTTAAGTGAAACTGGAACCATTCTATGCAAACAGGATCTATCGTTATGGACAGAATAAGCCGTGCTACGTCTACAGGCTCGTCGCCGACGGCGGCATGGAACGTCGCATTTACGAGAGGCAAATTACGAAACGGGGTGTCGCGGGTGCGGATAGTCGACGGACGGACTGACGGGCGGTGTTTCCTCGCTAATTTTTTATATCCAGATCGAGTTATCGACGAGCTTCAACCGGAGGGGAACGCAACTCGGAATGCGACCGTCAATCTCCTTCTAAATCAGGTGAGATTAATCGGATGAGCGTCGTGCTAGTGAACTTAGTGGCACGGCATCTCCTAACAACGTTTGACAGCGGGAGATTGGCGGTCGATTCGCGGTCTGTTAGGCTGTTTCCACCGCGGCACGTCTGACCGATAATGCGGACCTTCTTCCCCAAGTCTTCTTTTGACTTAACCAATTAATGTTCTCGACCTCTAGGTGGAAACCCGAGAACCGTTTGATTGGCAAAAATACGCGACGACATGCACGGATTCTATTTTAAAGGCTGTCTGCCAGCGGCTAGGAACGTGGCTAACTCAGGCACGCGTTTATCATGTACACATATAATGAGTCCCCTACGTCGATCTACTCGTTCTTAGGAACCGGTGGAAACCGATTCTTTAGTGCTGGAAGAAGGCGACGAGAAACTGACGCGTCACGAAAAACGACAGGCCATACAAGGTAGACAGGTGTTGTCGGGAGAAAACAGATCAATTAGTCAAGTTTTCTCCCCCATTATGCTGAAACGCTCATCAATATAATTTAGATTACGCTCGCGAAAAACGGGCCGGTCAACGTCCGGCCAGCAGCGTCCCAACGCCGCCGCCGCCGCCGCCGCCGGCTCCTAGACCGCAACCGCCTAACTTTCCCATGTAAGACTTAGCTACTAGCTGGATAGCTAGGGGTGGATGCGCTTCCCCTATATTCGTTTTTCTAAATAGCTGCCCGTCGAGCCAGCAAATCTACCGGCCGGCGATCGTCAACACGGGCGCGTTTCGTGCGCTGAGGCCAACGCTGGCGCCGTTCCCGCTTGATCGTAACGCCGTTGCGAGAACTTCGATTCTACTCATGCAGACGGCAAGGTCGGGGCAACGGACGGCGGGGGAGCGACCATCGGGAACTGTGCCGGCTCACAGTGCAACGTTACCGAGAAACTCGTAAAACTCGTAGAGTAGTTAGATATAGTTAAAATTAGTTAAGAATGAGGAACTCATAGCTAGAAGGGACTGTGTATGATTCGGGTATATTGATCTCGTACCTCGCTTTTTTTGCAAAGAAATCCCTTTTGCCGATTGAGTGGCAATTGCTTCAGTTTTGGACAATAAATATTGATGTCAGCCTATTAGACTCGACCACATGCTTCCCATTATTGAAAATTGCCGCGATGCAGCCAGTTCGAGTGGAAGGTATTTGAATCATAAGATGAAGACACATCTATCTGGAGAGAGAGAGATTTTTTGGATGACCGTTGATACATATACTACAATCGCTGGAACGTGTTAGGATGAATATGTACAGTACGTCTAAATACGCATATGCATGCAGTCAGAAGACAATTGCTCTTTGCTCTTTACATCAAAGTGATAGTCAGTCATACATACATATGGGTAGGTATAAAGAGGTCAGCTGTCTTCCTACCTCGGCTAAACGTCGTCCCTGGCCCCGTAGCAAGCCGATCACGTTTGTCTAAAGTCCCAACCAATTATCTCCTCCCGAGTCGCTCCAACGAACCGCACGTCCATCGCCACGCTGTCATTCGTTTGTGCGAGCACAACGGTCGAAAACAGGCATTGTGCGCAGCCAATTGTGCCCGCCACGTCTCGGCGTGCACTTCACGTAGCGTGGAAAGCTCTTCGTCAACGCGAGATTCCTTTTACTGCACGCCGAGCGCCGTTCGAAGGCAATCAGTAGACAGGGGGAAGTTTTAGATCCCGTATAAGAGCGAGCGTTTACTGTAGGTTCACTTCCGGTATACTTCTTCTATGTGTTCAATAAATATATCATCCTTGTTCTCGCTACCTCTACCTAAGCTACTTCAGTTTGTGCTAAGGTGTCACTAATGCATGCAGAGGCATATCTACAATTCAATTCCGGACTACGATCAATCGGTTTGTCAAAATATCTCTGTCTTGGTAAGTAGACTAGTAGCAGCTCCATTATTGACAACTTGCGGAGTGATACAAAAAAGATCAATTATACCCGGCACAGTAATATACAAAGTGCCACTAACAGGAGCGCCATGGGTTCCAAACGGTGAGCTGAGCTATACTTACTTAGGTTGGGATCGGGATCAACAGTATAGTTCAGGATCTCAGTAGGTGAAGAAACCTCAGCAGCAGACATTACATTTTTAATAGTAGATACGGTAGATGGCGGCATCGACACGGGAACTTGTATCAATTCAGGCGGATGGGATATCAATGCAGGTGGATACTTTCTGTTATGCGCAACTCCACTAAGGACCAAATAGTAGCGATGATCGCCTTTCGGTTTGATAACCATGGGTGGCAGAAGAGAGCGAGCCGTGTCGAAATCCAACGAATTGGTAATGGTGCCACTTTTGACCACCTGAAGTAAAATCGGAGATTAATTTTCATCACGTGGACGTGCATAATGGGATTCGTTGTACCTTGACTTCGTAGTGGTTCTTAGGAGGGGTTACATATCGAGCGCGAATTCCGTGGCCTCGCTTGAGGTGAGGGGCAATATTGAGGAGACTGCGCGTGTTGGGATCGTCAACGGTGTCTCGATCAAACAGCACAACATCTGCAAAAAGAAAAAAAAACACTAAATAAATCTTAATTTTTTCGTGTTCTCGTGATCGCTTACCGACGGCTTCGCTAAAGTTCACCAAAGCGTTATAGGTGAAGAAGAAAACGTTGTTGGGATGAAGATCCAAGTAGTGCTCTTCCCAGCAGAGAAAATATTTATCCAATTGCTCTCTTGTCGACGTCAACGTGTCGGCGATGAGAAGACACTCGCTGTTCAGATAGGGCACCGTATGGTCAACGTGACTCGTAATTGACATACGATGATTCCCTAAAAAAAAAAACGAAGAAAAAATTTGTGAAAAACTCATATTTCATGTGCTCTTGTACCGTTTTCATTTTCCGACGGAATTGACTCGATCCTATACGGATCGTTTCGTTTCAAGTGAAGCGATCCGCTCGTCGAATGACCGTAGGAAAGCGCGCGAAAGTGACTCGTCGATTTGAACGTCACTTCGACGTCGCTATCGCGCGGAAACGCGTTCATGACGATGACTCGCGTGTACGGCGTGCGAGGCGGCGGCGCGACGGGAAGCGGCGGCACGGTCACGTAGTCGGGTCGAAATTTTCCCACTTCGCCGTAAACGCCGATTATAGCGCCGTAATAGCGCGTGCCCTCTTTGGGATTGATGTAGATGGGCGGCGCAAGTGACGGCATGTTCTTGAAATCGTCGATATTGAGCACGGCGTCGTGGGGAACGATCTGAATGAAAATTCCGACGTTTGATTGACGCGCGTACATGTGAGTTCTATTTTTACTTTGAGTTCGTAAGTGCTGATTGGGAGTTCGACGTAGTAGGCGTCGAATGAGTCGATGTCCATGCCAATTCGCTGGAGGCTGTACTGATCTGTGCCCACTTTGCTCGAATCGAATACCAGCACGTCTAGATGGAAGACGAGAATTAGTTTTCCTTTTTACGTATTCATGAGCAGACTGGTAGACTCCGCAAAGCCGTAGGAAGACACGAGGATCATTTGGGTTCTTGTGCGATATGGATCTCGCGCGCGCGCGCGCGATCCCTCGCTTCCGCGGGCACATTTTTTCCCTAATCTAACTTCTGTATAACAGCCTGTCTCTCTAGTTTCCCAGAGGCCACACAATAGGCCTACGTTTTTTTATGGGACGAGTGTTCGGAGAAAAAACGAATTACGTTGTACAAAAGACCGCCGATTTGATTAGAGCGGAAATTACTGGGTAGCGCGTGCCGGTCGGCCGACCGAGTTGCGTGCACTTACCAAGGCCCGAATGACTGAAAGCGTTGTAGGTGAGCAACCAGAAGTGACCAGGTGTGATTCGATCGTCGCGATCCCATATGGAAAACGTGTTGTGAAGCGACCCGCGCTCGTCTGCGGCGACGTCCGTGATGACGAAAACGTCGGAATTGCGTGGTATGTGCGTCACGCTTCCCGAGACGTTCGCCGCGTACGACTCTAGAACCAACAAGGAAAAAAAACGAATTACTACGTCACGCCTCCTTCGAGTGAGCCAGCCAATCAGAACGCGCCTACGTGAGCGGGATCCGGGCGCGAGGGAAATGCTTCGTTTGACCCCGCGTTACCTGGCCACCGGTTTGTGCAAAACGGTTGCCATTTCATAAGCATCAAAAGAATCGCTTTGTCTAATCGGATTACGAGCGGTCACAATTCCTGCTATTAGGCCGTATCTCCGGCAGCCAATCCAGTTACGGCACCACTACTCTGCACGCGCGTCGCCCGACTTTGCGGAGGTGCCAACAACTGCAATACTGTTACTCTCTTCGGAAGAGAAAAATAGTCGGGCGCCGCCACCGCCTAACTCTCTCGTACTGTATATAGTCAGGCGGGAGAAACAGTAAAAGTGCGCGAGGTTTGTCAATGCGATTTTTGCGACAAAGAGCTCGCCGCGAACGCGGGGGTGGACGGAATTAGGGGACGCGCGGAGAGCTATAGGAGGGGAGATCGCTAGCCCATGCATGCCGCTTACCGTTTCCCACCGAAACTCGATAGGAGTCGGTCAGCTTGAGCGACGATTCGACTTCGACCGTACGCACGTCTCCGTAACTCATGTCATCGAACGACGCCAGCGGTAGACGAAGCGACACGTCGCTTTCGCTGATGTACGCGTTCGTGACGTGAATGTGCGTCGATTTCGACTGATCGACGAACGCCTGACTATTCGCCGCTCCCGTTCGTTTCGATCGCGTCGGTTTGATCGAGCCGACGTCGTGGACGAGGTTCTTGACATTTCGCGAGCTGGCGACGGGAACGGCGACGGCGATCGTCGTCGCAAATAGGAGACAGAGAACGACGCCCGATACTATCGTGTGCATCGTGCCAGGAGAGCGCTTGAATTAGATATGCTCAGCGTCGCGCGCCAAGTGCAATTCGCGGCTTTTAGGTGAGAACCGACGTCGCGCACGAGAGAGACGCGCGGCGGAGGCGGAAGTTGTCGTAAAGTAGAAGACGAAGAAGATACTGTTCTCAGCTTGAGAAAGAAGAGAGAACAGCAGGCAAACGTCGAATTATAATCGTTAGACTGCTAGCTGCGAGCGAAGCAACTCGATCGGTCGAGAGACAGGATCCGACTGACCGAAGGGCGGAAGGGACCGCAAAGGAAAGCATTCCCCAGATCGGGAAACTATATAAGCTCGCTGATATCGTGTATAGGAAAGGTAAAATTACATAAGCGTACGTTCGATTGTCTTATGAGTGACCGGCGCTAATTGTGTGCACTTTGCCGTCATTGGACAAGCGCTCTAATGTGATTTCAGTTGTGAAGCCACTGGGTACATACCAACGGACCTATAGAACGGTGCGTCAAGATTGGATTTAGCGTCGGTCGATACATCTCACTAGTCGTGATTCGCTTCAAGAGGCCGTCGACGTGGAAGCCGGAAGTGTCGCGGGCCGCCGTCGGCGCTCCTAGGGAACGAAAGAAGCGGTTTCTACGCCCTCGCATAAAAACAACGAGCCGGCTCGGCAATTACGGACACTCTAGCTCATTGGAATGCGCCTGACCAAGTGGAATATATCAAGCTCAACCTGTTGGAGAGGCGGGAAAGACGAAAGAAAGAGATAGTTACATAGCATCCTTATGCATCCGCTGCTTAGTATCTTCCTACAAAAGAACGGGTTAACATACCAAATGACTACAAAGGGTCCTACTGAATAAACTGACGGGGGAAACGTCATGCAATCTGTCAAAGAAATATAAACTTAGGTTCTCTTCGAAATAGTCTGATATCACATCGTGCACGTACGGACTGCGTGTAGAATAGGAGCGCGCGCAAAACACGAGACATTTTTCAGGCAACCGACGCGAAAAATGTTCTCAAAACGACAATCCAAACGACGGCGGATGCAACGTGACGACGAGAAGCGGACGTTGGAGTGCTCTGCAGCGAATTATCGGTCGACACTGGCGGCTCCGCCGACTCCTCATCATCTTCGCCGATGATGACATTGTCAGGAAAGTTTGTCCGTCCAAACGACGGAAAGGCAAAGAATCGAGCTGGAAATTCGTCGCTGTCGCATTCGCCCGAGAGAACGCTGAAATAGAAAATTCCAGGCGCGGCGATGAGCGTCGGCTCTGCGATGAGAGCGTTATTGGTGCGACGATACTCTATCGAATCCTCGACGGTGCCCTCGGCGACGACCTTAGTAAAGAACTCGTCTCCTGGGGAACAGATGTGCATGGGCGCGGCGATCGACTTACTTTTAGGTCATACGTTCCGGCATCAATTGGTCCGTACATCGCGTTACCAGAGTCGAGCGCGGAGGCGACAGCGTAGAAACGCGTGCAATTGTCCTTGCACAGTTGCCTGGACATTGCTCCAAGGAGAAGAAAATCTAGAGAGGTACGCGCGGGTGCGTGAGTGCGAGCGGGCCCGGCTTGCGCGCTTCTTTTACCTAAGACCGAGCAGTTCTTTGCCGTGTTGTAGGTGAATACCCAAGCCTGCTCGCTTTTGTTCCAATGAAACATATCAACTTCCCAGCAGTGGACAAACACCTCGAGATTTCCAAACTTGCCGCTGTCTGGCACAATGACACACATGCCGTTAGAGTACGGCACGTCAACACCAACGACGGACTCTAATTCCGCTGACAAGAGACAAAAAATGTGAGGAGATTATATATATATATATAGAGAGAGAGAGAGAGGCCTACTTTCATCGTCAATAGCTATCTCAAAAGGATCGCCTTTCTTGAGGTAAAGACGTCCTCTTGTAGCGGAGCCATATGCGACCGGTTGAAAGTCGTACGTTGCAAACGATACAGAAAGTTCGCCCATTTCTGGATAGGCGTTCAAAACATAGACGTCGGTGACGGGCCGAGGTAGGGGTCTCTTCGGTTTCTGGAGCGCAGGTATGACTTTGTAATGGATGGGATATTTGTCCAGACGCTCGAGATCTCCCGTCAATATACCAAAATAGACTTGACCGCTTTCACAGTGGCCATACAGCGGATCTGTGACCGGTTTCATGTTTTTATAATCCCCAATGTACGTCACGTCGTGTTTGTGGAAAACCTTGAGAGAAAGAGATAAAAAGCACGCTCAAATGGAGTAAAAATATGGAAGTGACTTTGATTTCAAAATCGCTTGAATTGAGGAGTGAATATCGAGCATCTGATGCTCGCACGTCGTCAGCAATTAGGTAAAGGCTGTCCTCTTTTTGTTCATACGCTTCAGGATTGAATGCAACGACATCTGTCAATCAATCAAAGAAAAAAAAAGCGAGGTGACATGCGCACGAACGTACACAGGAATGCGACCCACCCAAAGATTGGTTCGGTTGGCGCGTGCCAAGACCGTTGAACGTGTACAAATAAAAGGAGTTGGGCTCTGCTTTCATCGGCAGTTCGAAAAACTGCTCTTTGAAAGCACCTTCGACCGGTTTCAGCGATCGCGTCACGAAGAGAACGATCTTAGCCGAGCGAGGGAGCCGACGAAAGTATTCGGAAACGTGACGCCGGTAGGATACTGTAAATAAAGAAACGGAAGAGGATCTAAGCAAATTATTGCAGCGTTTGGGCCATTCATGAATAAATAACGCCTCATAATCGTTCGCCGAGAATCGTCCGACGCTCTCCCGAACGTACGATCAACACGTGCGGGAGTCGGCCGGGAAAAGCGGCGAAACGTGCGAGGCCCCCAGGCAGCGCGAAATGAAAATATACAAACGGGCGGAATCCTCGCCCCGACAAAGGGAATGTATGCGCGATCTTTTTTCGGGTTCTCCCACGCTCGCACGTACCCTGCCCAACTGTGACGACGAACGAGTCGTTTCGAAAAATCATTCGACGACGATCGAAGTCTCCGTAGACAAGACGACGAAACGGCTTCTCGTCGCCGAAAGTTACTTGAACTGTCAAGTCGCCGCCGGCGTCGTCGTCCCAAGGAATGACAGCGTTTATAATCGTCGTTTCCGTCGCTTCGGCTGTCGCGTCTTCACTGCCAGTGCTCGGAGTGCCGCCGCTACTGCTCGACTCGCGACGGTGACGCGCGAGCGTTAGAGGAACGAAATTCGAGCGGGATACGGTGGCGAATGATCGGCGGCGAGGTTCAACTTCCGCGTAGATCACATGTAGGAGTGACGTGGCGACGAAGACGAGGTTGAAGACTGCGCCGAGACGACGAGCAGCGGACGCCATGCCGTTCGTTCGCTAAATGCGCATCGGATCGACGATTGATGAGCTTCCTTCGCCGCGGCCCGGAGCGGAGCCGAGAATGACGTCACGATCGAGTTAACGCTCCAAGTGCCCTACTGTTTACAAATCGCACTCCGTCGACATCTCGAGAAATAATTCGGCGTCAAAGCCCGCTCCAACACTGCATCGACTAACAACAAAACAGCAACCACCGATAGAAAGGTCGTACGAAAAAAAACTATTTGCATAAATATACAACCTAAAGGCCTTCTGAAAGTTCACGACGCTACAGAATGACCGAAAGTAGAAACCTGTTCTTCGCTCTCGTCTTGCCTTACTCCGTCATACGAATCGTAAAGTGGATTGTGACAAACGTCGTCGGCGTTTCCTTCTCCCGCCTCGTCCGGCGGCGGCGGCGTCGCCGAAACGCCAATCGGCTCCGTTTCGTCCAAACCGGTGCACCCGTACAGAGGATTCGTCTGAACGTCTTCGTCGAATGACGAAGCCATCGCCGTCATTGGCGGCGGCGCCTTGCTGTCTGCGCCGCTACCAATCTCCGCGTAGACAGGTCCGCCAGTGAACGGCTGCGGCGCCTTGGGCGCTGGCAAGTCTGGCTTAGCATACGAATAAATTTGCTCATCAGAGGCTGCTGGAGGAGGAGGAATAGGTGCACTGAGGCCGATTTCAGCGTATAGAGGACTAGCGGTGACGGCGGGAAAAGAAGAAGACGGGGCCGTAGTTGGAACAGGAGTCGGAGTTGAAGTGGCTGGCGGTACGTTATTCGGTGAGAGAAAAGTTTCCTTTTCCTTGCTTTGATTCGAAACCTCTCCGTTTCCTGAGTCAGCTTTTGGGATTTCGCCTCGCACCGCCAGCTCTAAGGCGTCCATCCATCTGGTTAGAAGACCATATCTGATGCGCGTGCCACAGAAAGGACAACTCGCACACTTACTTGTCCTTCTGGCTTTCGTTGTCGGCTCTCAGAATACATGCTTTTAATCCGGGATGAGCCAATTTGATGGCTAATTCGGCCTCCTTTTGGTCAAAACCGTCCGCCTACAGACAGAACGGTCTCCGTGAATAATGGATGAATCACCATGCACTTTCAGTCGCCGTGCATTTCTCACCTTTCCGGGACTGCTCAATGCATATCCAACGACGGGAAGAGTAGCGACGGCTGCTATATCCTAATAGGCACATAACAGAGTCATCCCGTCCATAGCTCTAAATTGCGCGACGGTGCTCACTTCGTGCGCCTTGTACATGTATAAAATGAGATCGCGGAGGACGAACCAGCGTCGTTTCCACTTTCCGCCTCGATGCTGCTGTAGGTAGCCCGACATTTGAGCGTTGGAGTCGCGTGCTTTCACCTAAAAAACAATTCATCAAGTCTCGACAATGCGCTGCGCAAAAGAGACAGGCCAACTTCAGTTAAAATAGAAGGCTTGATTGACTTTACTCGACGCATCGACTTTTTGCCCCGTCTGCTTTTTCCCAAATCTTCCGAATCAGGACGAGAGCCGCCGGAATCGAGTTTATTGGCACCGGACGCCGATGGCGATTTCAAATCCCTTCCGTTTAAAATATCGTAGCAGTTTGCACAAACGCGTTCCTTTTTCTTTAGATAGGGAAGATAGTATGACCGAGACGAACATTTGCTGCAAAGAACCTAAAGACGACGATTACCATCATTATAACCGCGGCAAACGGGCACTCGAGTGACCTTTCCGCAGCTTCTGCAGTGATGACGTCGTCTTGTCATGGTGAAAAGACACATGCATCCCATGCACATTGTAACGCTATCATCTGATATCCACACGGGAGCCATTTCGCCCAGAACGAAATCAGTCGTAGCAGTCACGTCGCCTACGCTGTCCGCCGCTCCTGAAACGGCCACAGTCGCCGCTGGCGGTGACCCCGTTTCACTATCTTCAATCAATGCCTAATAACACGCTAATACATATAAATGCGCGAGGTGTTCCGGTGTTTTTCACCATCGACTTTCGGCGACTTCCTTGAGCGTCGAACGAGACCTGCTTTCGCGCGTGCTCCAAAATCGTCTGACCGAGATCCTTGAGCCAGTCGTTCATCTCGCGTTTCGTGCTGGCGACGAGCTGAAACGACTTTCGCGTGCTTACAACGGTGAAAGCGTGCTCGTGATTCGTTTGGTGCAATTCGGAGGCGCGCATGCCGTTCAACGGGAGAACGCTGTCCAAATGATAGCTCCCCTGCACCTCGCGTGTGTACAGAAGAACGTCAGTAAACTAGACGTGAAAAACGAAGTGAAAATATTCCGACGGTATTCGAATTATTATCTCTATCTCACTAGGATTAGCACTCTAGGCTGGAGGTCTTTACGGCAAACTTTCAGCAGTTTGCCCTCGCGTACGAATTCCTGTACGGAGAAGGGTTTTGTCAATAAATATTTCATTGCCTACGTTGTTCACGTACTCGGCCTGGCTTCACCAAGGTGACGGATTTTCCGACCAGTTTTCTTGCAACGTCCATCATTTTTTGAAAATTGTCCTATAATGAGGTCGCGTCGAATCCTCTAGTATAATAAAACAATGTTTCTGAATCACCTTCTTCTTGACTCCCTCGTTTACGTGAGAAGCCACGTCGGATATGATATTGAAGGCTCCTTTGGAATAAATATTGGCGACGATGCATTAATTAATCAAACCGAACGATTACGTGATGCCAACTCTCTGTCTTCCGAGTCTTCAGGCAAGTGTTTGATGTAGTCCTTGAGCAGAAGCTTGTACCTCGGTATGCGCTGCACCGTTTCCAACATGTAGGCGGAAATTTTTAGATTTGCGCATTCGGGTCGTCTCTTTGGAGAAATTTAACGTCAAAACGCGTTAATTTTAGAATTTTCTCCGCACTTCAAAATTGCGTACGACGTCCCTGAATTGACTGTTCTTCTCTAGCGTTGCCGTGAGAACCCTGCACGCATCCTCAAAGTTCTGTATGTATGGCGTGTAGAGCTGAAAGGATGTGATAGGACTTTATAATGCAAGATTTCTCGACTCGCAAACCTTCAAAAAGGGAGCGTTTCTCGCCATGATATCACCAATTTTCATATTCGTACTCCTACGAAACGTTATTATTATTATTATTATTATTATCATTATCTCCTCCCAACTTCCGCGTTCTAACCAGTTCTTCATGCGCGTTTCCAATTGTTCAAGCAAAGTCGAATTGAACTGCACCAGCTGGCCGACGTTTTGCAAGATCGTCGCTATGACATCGTCGGATACGATGGGCTTTCCGGAAGCGACGCCGGCACTAGTCACGGCATTCCTAAAATCCTAAACGAGCGCCTGGGATAGATACGGAGTCGACGGGCCGCGACCGTTCTCTCCGCTACCTCGTCGAGAAGTTTGAGCCCTTTGAGAAAAGTTCGTTCCGTCGTCACAATCTCCTTGACGACGTAGTACAACTTGTCTCCCTTGTGTAAGGCCGTTTCGGCCTGCTCCTGATCACAACAACACCAGCCGTAACCGCAAAAGAAATAGCAAATGCAGCAGGCTGAATGCGGGCAGCAGCAACAGCAGAACGACTCGAATATCGCACTATCGCAACCCATGCCGTCGTGCGCGCGCGCGGGAGACGAGAAAAGGAGAACGAACAGTCGGGGCAACGACCCCCCTCTCATGCAATTTGCGCATACATCTAATGCAATCACGCAATTGTGGCCGTGCAGGTTACCAACGCGACTGTCCCCCCGGTGAGAGTGCGCGCCGTTTTTTCTTACCTCCTGCGTCTGTTGCGTCTCGCCGTCGTCGTCCTCGTCGCTGAAGCTATCGAACTCGGAGCCCCACACGTCGTCGTCGTCGTCGTCGTCGTCATCGTCGTCGTCGTCTTGGCTCATTACTGACGAAGCGAAGCTCGTCGTCGAGACAACAGAGTGAGCCTGGGGAGTCACAGGCGATTTCAGCGACGGCTGACGTTGTCGAATTTCGATAGGCGGCGACGGGTTTTGTGCCGAAATCGACGAAAGTTGACGAGGAGGCTTGGGAGGTGGACGCGACGGCGGCCCGCCGCCACCGCCGCCGCCGCCGCCGCCGCCGCCGCCGCCGCCGGGAGAAGCTAAAGAGTCGCCGACCGGCAAGGGAGCCGGACTGAGAACGGGTTGACTGAATGGTCGAGCACGAACAGGCGGCGGAGGCGCTGGACGTTTTTTCTTGAAAGACGGTCTGCGGCTAGACGACACATTCTGATTGCCGTTTGAGTGATGAATTGATTGAACTGGATTCTGAGTCGCCGTTAATTCGCTATCTGTTGGCAGAGTAGGATTTTGATTAGAATTTTGAAGTGCGTCGGTCGTCGGCGTCGGCGTCGGCATTTCCACGGAAGCCGACAGTTCAATGATTGCCTCTTTGGCGTCCGTTTTCGACTCCTCCGGTTGCTGAAGTGATCGCAGCGACCTTCGCGGCTTTTTTGGACTCGGCTTCGAACGTATCTCGGGACTACGTTCGACGTTGTTTTCTTGTGACGACGGCGACGGCGACGGCGACGGCGGGGGTGGACTCAGCTGGGGTAGAGGTAATCCGCTCAGTTGTCTCGACGGAAGAGCCGAAACCGATTCGGCTGACGAAACGACGCTCGTTTCAACAGGAATCGAAGCATTGGGAGTCTCAATCTCCTTCTCGTCTTCGACTCGCGATTCCGGCTTTGGAGAAGGCGACTCGAGCGCAATAGCGCTTCTTTCAACATCCGGAGTCTCAGTCATTTCCTCGCTCTCGCTCTCTATTCTAGGCATCATCGATTTGATTCGAGATTTCGGTTTCGGAGAGGGCGCCGGAGCTTGACGTTTGACGTCCGGACTCGTCGACGCCGGCGACAGCTCATACAGCGATTTAGGCCTCAAAACGTCCGCACCCAATATAGGCTTAGGTTTGGGCTTGGGTTTAGGCGGCGGCGGCGGCGGACGACGACGAGCGGCAAACGGTTTGGGAATTAGAGGTGACGTAGATTTCTGTTGACTCTCATTTCTTCCTGGAACGAATTCGCTCTTAGGTCGAGGTCGCGGACGGGGTTTCGGCGACGGCGTTTGTCGAATAGACGGAGACGGCGGCGGCGTGACGCCGCCCGTCAAACGGCTTTTTGAATCATAGAGCGATTCTCTCGAGTTACTTCGCACTCCAAAAGGAACGGGAGTCATCGATTGAAGACTGGGTGCTCTCGGCCGGCCTTCGATTTTGTCGCCGTCTTCGCTCTCGCTCCCTCCTTCTCTTCCTCCCGCGTAGGGAGCGGGTTTTGGCGGCGGAGGCGCTCGGCCAACGCTCGACTGTTGACTTTAATAAAAAAACCAAATTTTATAAATAAATTTATGACGACTTCAAAGAAAGTAAACATACCGAGGATTTTTGCTCGGCGTTCGGGGACTAACTCGAAATTATGTTAGTGACGTCAAATAAAATTTGGACGAAGAAAAAATCTCGTACCTCTGTTGAGGCGTAGTGGATTTATTCTTCGTTTTTTTACTCTTATCCGGCACGGCGTAGAGAACTTCGACGTCGTTAGGGACATTCCTAACAGATTGAGGAAGTAGCTTTGAGAGACATCTATGGGAAATCCTATTTATATACTTCGGCGGTTCGTTGCCCGAAGAACTTGGCACTGGGTCTCGCTTCGGTGGCGTCGCTGGCTCTGCTGTCGAGAAAAGAAAGAAGAAAGGTTTCGATCGCGCCCGCGCGCGCGCGAGGTAAACGCGGTGTCGTTCTACCTTTCTTGTGGCTCTCATTTCCCGTTCGAACGTTGCGAGGACGCGGCATCGGTCTCGGTCGCGGCATCGGTCGCGACGCGGCTGCGCGCGGGGAGATTTGTGAATTAGAAGGGGGAAGAATGTCGGGAGTCGACTTGTGATGCATGCGAAATAATGCGGAAGGAGATAATGCGTCGAGACCCTTCTGGGTAAAGCCCCGACTTAGCGCGAAGTGGACAGGAAAGAGGAAGCTTGTACTGATCCGAGAGATCGGTTCAGAAATGCGTAGGCGAAGACGACGGAGCGAAAAGCACAATACGAACGACTTTACCGGCAGCTTTTTCCCATTTCTCGCGTCTGTCCTTTAGGCTGTTGCTAGTAACCCGTTCTCTCTCGCTTCGAGAGTCGGACATTTACCACGAGCGGAAGGCGTAACAAGTTTATCCGGGCACGAAGTCGAAAGACGACGGCACGTGCAAGAACTCGGGGGGTGACGTGCAAGTGTATACAGCGCAGCTAAGTCATCTCTCTAATCCTAAACGTTCGACAAGTCTAAACTGAGGAAAGATTCTCTTCGCTCCGCGTCTGTCTCACGTCAGAAAGAAACCGTTTTGTGCGCTTTATGCCGAGAGCCGCGGCAAGGGGCAATCGTCGCGCGTCGCCAAGAATTCGCTGCACTTCGTCCTCCTCGCTACGCACGGCGCGAACAACTCCAGAAAACACGTCGTCGACGCCATCGTGTCCTTCGGCGGCGTTCGTAAAATAGAAAAGACAATCGCGTTCGGTCGCCCACTCGCGCGCCGCTTCCTCCGGCACCTCCTGATGATGATCGAGATCGCTCTTGTTCCCCACGAGCGCAATGACTGAATCACGCGCGTGACGTCGTTTCTTTCGAAGCCAATCGATAATTTCCAACGCTTCGAGGTAACTACTGGCGTCTGTTATTGAGTAGACGACGATGAATGCGTCGCTCGTCATGAGATAGCGTTCGCGCGCCATCGACGTAGAGTCCTATATATGTACAATTTTTACGCGTCAATTAGAGGAAACCTCCTAATTAACCCTTACCTGGAATCGGCCAGCCGTATCGAAGATTTCGATCCGGGCCGGCTCCATGTCGACCGAAAAGTGCTTTACGTAGGAATCCTCTGAGGGGGGAACGTCACAATACAGTTAACTAAGTGAAGAGCCACCTTTTACCGATAGTCGGATCGTACTCCCCCAGGAAGCGATGACTAATGAACTGAACGGTAAGAGCTGTAACAGAAAGAGAAGACAGGTCAAAGAGTCTATTTCCGTTCGACAATCGAAGCGGACACGTGCATGAGACGATCGAGATCCAAAAAAAAGGCTTACCCGATTTGCCGACGCCCCCTTGGCCGAGCAGCGTCACCTTGACAGTGCGCGCAAACACGGAACCGTTTCGTCGCGAGTGCTGCGACCCGCGACGAAAGGCTTTTCGCTTTGGTCTCGGCGAGAGCGACGACGAACGCTCGTGCGCGGCGGAGTCGAGCATGAGGGGACTCGACGCGACTCGGGCGTCGTTCGATCGAAGCGACGACGTTCGCAGTCGCAGTCGCACGTCGTCCAAGCTGACAGACGTGGGCACGCCGTTCCCCTTGGCGCCGCGCGGCGACGAGTTCATCTTTCGCAGAACCTTTCGGAATACCGTATCAATGAGCGACGACATCGGACGAAACCCTCGAAACCAAACTATTGTAATGTCTCTTCGTCGGTTTCTCAAAGGAAAATGAAGGGCGGTGTGGCGAGGGGGCCGTTCCCCTCATTTTCGGTTGGTTTGTCTCCGCCCACGTGCATTATCCATTAGAGAGCACTTTCGTGAGTAAAGAATGTCGCAGGAGTTTAGTAAGATCGTTAGCGACTAATATGTCAAGAAGATTATAGCGAACCCGCCCCCCTTCGTTTGCCAACCATCCCGACAATGGTATCCACGAGCGACGCGTGGTCGTCGGAGACGACAAATAGGTCTCGCACTTCCGGACCAGCAAATCCCTCCCCAATCATCTGGTCCATCTGCATGAGACCAACCCCCGAACTGACGTAGTCACTTGCACGTCGGAGACAGTCATTCGTCTCACCTGTTCTAGCAGGTGTCCATAATAGCCAGCCGTGTTAAGAATGCCCAGCGGTTTCTGGTACAGCTTTAGCTGGTTTCTAAACCATCGTGCTTAGACTGGTGCTTAGAGAGCCCTAACAAAAGCGGTTTACTCACTGACCCGAGAAGCACTTCGAAGAACTCGTCCATCGTGCCATTGCCTCCGGGCAATACAATCAAAGCGTCGCACTATTACTTAGAAAATTGAAGTGTCTGCGTGGTTGTCGTATTTGTGACGTACGCACTTCGGATATGAGCCTTTCCTTTCTCGTTGCGAGAGAATCAACAAAGACTACGTCTCCCACAGATGCATGATCTGAAAAGACGTAATCACTGTCTCAAAGGATTCCGAGATAACTACTGTGTGCAGACCGCGAAAAATTGTCGGGATGATGGCTTTTACTTTGCCGCCCTTTGCAAGAGCAGCCGAACCCATGGCTCCAATCAAACCAGACGCCTTTCCACCGCAGATCACGACGCAGTCGCGTGCGACCAAGCATTCGCCGAGACCTCAACGTTCAGACGTCGACTGGGCATTTCACGTAGCGCGTTCGAACACCTTTAGCTGCTTCGAGAAAAAGCGGATTGTTTCCGTCGCTGTTTCCACCGAAAACGGTTATAGCGCAAGTCGCCATCTTCGTTTTCTTCGTTTTCTCGCGCACGCTAAAAGCGAAACGAAAAGATGGCCGAGGACTTGCTGGGAGGCTCTCCCAACGTCATGTCGTCCTCCGAATATCGCCGAATAACGGGAAAGACCGAAACGATGGAAGACAACGTGCTTTTCGGACGGGTGAGTCTGGAGAAGGTCCATTGTGTCTCGATGTGACGTCACACCTCCGCCAGGCGAAACGACTTACGGCTTTGGATCGAAAAGAGAAAGCGTTTTTGAGCATTGCAACGCTGAGCATACTCGCCACAGTAGCCGTCGTAATCTACAGGCTAGCAACGCTGAATAATTTGAACGAAGACAAGAAGGAAAAGCTCGACGACGAAACGTTCGCTGTTTTGCTCCTACTTAGTTGCTGTGCGTACTCGCGATCCCAATATTTTTGACCATTGATAAAAAAACGATCGTTTAGGCTTCCTTCTTTATTTCTCTTTTCACGGCGTGCTACGAGAACGAGAATTTGAGCTGTGGGCCTTTATCGCTGCTCTCTTCATCGTTGCCATGTATCTCGTGTGGAATTTTGTTGGCACTTCTGACCACGCCAACGTGCGCACTGCAAAATTGGTGCAGCAATGCAATTAATCAATTCATTGTAATTTTTGTGGAAGTTTTCATTCGTTTAGGTTCGACTGATTATATTTTTTGTTGCGGCTTTGCCCAATGGAATTTTGGCATTCTTAGTGTCAAGGGAATTTCGTTGGCTGGAATTTCGAATAGTTGGAGCCGATCCATTGCTTCAACGTTTGACACATAATATATATCCCAAAATCTTCATTTTTGCATTGTGTTCTTAGACATGTTTCAAACGTATAGCCGCTTCTCCACTCTCCTAGTGTTTGATCTACAAATTTTGGTCAATTAATAAAATTATTTTTGAACTATTTGTGGCAATATTTTTTTGTAGATTTACGTTATGGTCATGGTCTACAATCCCTACGGTGAAGCTCATCTTGCCGAGAAAATTGTCGCTCCTATTCTAGCCGCTTTCACTTTCATCCTCCTGATAGTGGCTGTACAAGGGGTAAGCCGGAAAACTTCCCAGAAAGCCTGAGAAAGGGCTTGACCTCTATTGTGACGTACTTAGTAGTTCCCAATTGAAAGTGTTGGGGCACTTTCGTTTGGGCTCACTGATGTCCTTTCATTGTTTAGGTTACCAGGGAAAAGAAAATTCTTCTTCAGATTTGGGGAGTGTGCATCATACTTGAGCCAATTTATTTTGCGTGGAAGTGCTACTGGGTCAGCTATACGGAGAGAAATAGATACTGCCTCATGATGAAACGCCTCTGCTACTCATTCTAGATTGCACACAAGTGGAACGACACTAACTTCGACAGACGCCTTGCAGAGATATTCTACGTAGGAGGTAGAACAAAAGCAGCTACAATACACAGACAACTAGTTGATGTACTAAATTAATTTATAGCCGCAATTGCTATTGTTGTTCGAGGTGCAGCGGCCTACTACGCGAGCGTTTGTTACAATAACTTCAACCAAGGATTGAAGCAGAGAGGTGCGCAGCTCACCTGTAATTAATGTGCCAAAACGCCGCAAGACAGCCTTTTCTTGTGTTGTTAGCTTTTGGGAACAATTGACTGCTGTGAAAGCGAAAAGGATCCCAGACATTTTTTCGCAACGAACACGCCGCCTTCTTTTCCTTTCTATACTAGTACAGATGCTAATTAGCGCAGCATAAGCAAGTGATGTAACAATTCCCTGCGTGGGACAGTCGAGCGAGCGCGCGCGCGTAGGTAACTTACGTAGGCTTCTCTGATCGATTACCCGCGCCAGACATTCCCAAGAGTGGCGTGCTAATTGACGTGACTCCCAATGTCCGTGTCCGAAACGGAGTCGAAGCGAACGAGCATGATTCCCAATCCCGTCTACGGACAGGATCTGGCGAATCGAAATCAAGCGACGAACGGCGGCGCCAACATGATCAGGGCGTCGACGTCAAACTCGAATCGACGCAGTCTTCCTGGCATTCCTCCAACCGATCCCGATACCAGCGAGAACGACAGGAAAACGACGTCAAAACGCGGCAGCGAGCCCGATAACAGTTACGCTGTCGTCGCCAAGGCCGTGACGCCGAATCCTACGTACGGTCGCATACCAGCGGACGAGCCAAAGGTGAGAGTCCACGAGCGCGGTTGTCTTTGACATCGCCCTTGTTTCGCCTTCCGCCCTCGTGAGTTTGTTGTGTTTGTTCGCGATGTACGAATGGCCTATTCGAAGTAGCTATCAGTTGTGCATTCCTACGCATACCTTTCCCTTTAGCGCGGCGGAATCGAGTCCGATCCGGCGTACGATTTGCCTCAAAGTCATCAATGGGACTCTTCGCCATCGCGACGTTATTACGACAATCGAGCGCGAGCGCCGACGACGTCGACGTTCACGAGCGAGAACATGCTCTACGAAACGACCGAGAAACGACGATCGTATTACTTCGACAAAGCGTCGTCGTCGTCGTCGTCGTCGAAACGAAGAAACGACGTGCTCATTCTGTTCGTGCTCGTCGTTCTTGCGTTCGTCGTGAGCGGCGCGGCGTTAGGGCTGTCTATCAAACTGCTACTCGAAGATGACACGTGCGATAGAACGTGTCCGCCAACCGTTCAAGCGGGGGCTCTAACGGGAACTCAAACGGGTACTATTTCCATTTATATCTACGTAGTTTGGGAGCGCAATTCTCCACTTTTTTAGACGCGCCGACGTCGCCGCCACAACTGTTGACTGGCCCATTTCCTTTGGCGACGGTACACACTGAGGAATTCAGGGTGGGGCATGATTGGTATGGCTTCTATGTCTCTTAGGTAACAGATATCATTGAGTCGAATATTAGTGCACTGTGGTCAACATTTGACGAGGTTGGTGTATATTGTCTTTACGTTTCCTTTTTGATTTTGTTTCTTCTTTGTAGATGTTTGCCATTCAAGCGAGACAAGTCAACGCGCTCAATGCAACTCTCAGTCAAAGGGTGAATGTCTCCATTCTATATGTTTGCGGAAGTAAAAATAATGAACAATCGAATTTTTGTTAGATTGATAATGTGAAAAAGCAGCAAGGCCCCCGTGGCCCGCCTGGTCCTGAGGGCGACAAAGGAGACAAGGGAGACCAGGGAGACCAGGGAGACCAGGGAGACGCGGGGCCCCCGGGAGCACAGGGACCTGGATTCAGTAGTTGTATAACTAGCACAAGTGCATGTTCAGTAGCGCGGTCTACAGCGGTTACTTGCGATACATCACAGGCTCCGACACAGGTAACAGAACTTGACTGACGGACTCTAATACTTCAACACCGTTCTTTTGAGTATAGGGCTACACGACCACTGGTATTGTCTGCCTCGGCGAGAGCGGACAAACTATGAGTCGTCTCGACGTTGAGATGAACGGAGCGCAAATTTCAACGTACAAGTGCACGTGCTATCTGACGGAGACCGTCTCGTCAAAGATAACGACGGTAAAATGCAGGATACGCGTGTGGGAATGTAAAGTGTAGGATCCAGTTAGCGTCTCGTGAGACGAAATCTCTCCTATTTGTAGAAGTAGACATTATTATGTAGCAACTATTTGGCTGAACTTGTGTACATGTGCGCTAGTAGACTAGTGCATGGTAGCAATGCGTTTAGTCAATGGAACGATGCAGATGCCGTTTTTCGCTTCTTTCTGTCGCCACCATCTACCCAGTTTATGCTCCTGTCCGATTCCAAGCGCTAGGAAGTTGCCTTTATGAGAAAACGCCATAGAATTGACGAATCCAGTTATCGGAACGGTAAAGAGTTCCGTAAGCGATTTGAACTTTTCACCGCATATCCAAAAGCGAAGTCGAGCGTCAGACGACCCTGCAAGACCAGCTGAATAAACGACGTAGAAGTCTCGTCACAACTCCCCCACGGGAAGTTTCACTTACCAGAAACGACGAGATCACTGTTGGGTATCGCCGACACGGAAGTGATCCACGCTTCCTTATTCTTCACCGCATCTTCTTGAAACGCTGTTTCCTCACAATTCCCCGTTGCTTGATCTTTGCTGCCAGTAAGGGCTCTAAACATCGAGATCGTTCCATTTACCGGTTCAGTAGTAGTAGTAGTAGTAGTAGTAGTAGTAGTAGTAGTAGTGTCTTTGTTTTGGTGAGAATAGTAGGGAGACACGCCGTGGGCATTAGGCACAAGAACAGCCGGCTTTTTCTTAGTCAAATTCCACAAGGCGATTGATCTAAAACCAAAAACAAATTCAAGTAGAGTAATTTACATCGTTTTTTTTTATCTTACCCGTCTTGAGATCCTGAAATAAAGTGATCTTCGTTTATCTGTTTGATGCAGTCAATCGAAGCCCTGTGGTAGAATCAAATCTGACGCCTTTCCCCCCTCCTTCCCCGTGCGTTGCTTACTTGTGTCCGTGAAAGACGAGTTGAGATTCTTCCACGACTTTCCACACTCTAACTGTTCGATCGTTCCCGCAGGTGACGGCTCGCTCGCGCAGCAAACTGTCAATCCCCGTCACGGCGTCTTGATGACCGAACCTGAAACACAGAGAGAAACGCATACAGAAGAAACCGCATTTCAAGTCCAAATTCTCACGCACAGAGTCTCCACATACGCCATTTCGTCGAGATTCCAGATCTTAACAGTTCGATCGTGAGAACAGCTAAACAGCTGATGACTTGCCATTCGAAAGGCCAGACCCTACGCAACGAAAAAAAGTCACAACCAAAAAGGACTCCACGGTGAGAAAGCAATACAGAAACGGCGTCGCGGTGTCCCTGAAAAGTGTGCAACCACGCATCGGTTTCAACGTCCCAAACAAGAACGAGGTTATCTCTTGCACCGCTCGCCTGACAGATGCTGATAAGATTAGAGAGATGCGCGCCTCTGCACTTTCTGGACGCACCAAGAACTTTCCATCCGAACTCATTGCCAAGCAGAGAATGTGGCCTTCGTGTCGTCTGCTTTGCTTTGTCTTCTTTACTTTCCTCGAAAACGACGTAACAACGGATTCCTTTTTGAACGTATCTAGATTCCCTAAACAGTAATTCTTAGACGTTTTCTTCTTTGACGAGTGTAAAAATAATTTACATTTTATTATAGAACTGTCTTTTGATCCCGTATAGAGAAATTTATCATCAGGTGTGACAACGAGACACGTGACAGAAAGTCGGTGACCTCGAAGCCACTTAAAATGTGCAGGATCTGGCTTTTCATACTAAAATCCACAATAAATTAAAGTAGAATTTAATTTAATTTAACTAACCTGAAGAGCCAATTTTCTCTGCAATTTTCCCTTTTGCTCCAACTAAAATTCCAACCGCCTATTCTGCTAAATTCAATACAAGTCCTTTCGATCTCCTACCACATCCTCTTTGAGCCGATCTCCCAGCAAATCACGAGTCGCTTCTTCGTCCTCCGCTTTGTCTCGCTCTTCTTTCTCCAATTGATCGAGTAGTTCCTTCGTCAAACGCAGTCGTTTCTCCTGAGCCGTTTCTTCGTCGCTTTCGGCAGCCGCTGGCGCCGTCGTCGTCGTCGCATCGTCGCTACGCCACGTGGCATGACGGAATCGAAGTGCATCCGAGCCTTCTACGATTTTTTCTACCTCGCGACGTCCGAATCGCTGCCAATGTCCTCGTCTCGTGCTCGTTTCGGCGTTCGTGCCTGCGTTTAGCTCGGGTTCGACGCGAATTTGGCTTGCCGTCGGTAGTGTACCTTTTTCGTCGCGGTCGATTGTCGCTTTCGACCTTTGCCTCGTTTCGATGGCAGAAAGAAGCTCGACATCGAAGATTCGTCAAAGTGGAACACGTGGTAGGCAAAGCACGCTACAACGAAATAGAGATCGAGAGGAAGACGTTTTATATCCACTAGGATGTCTTTTCGACCGACGCTGGGCCCCGAACGACCCGTTAGCGGATCGCGCGTTTTGAATATCTCAAACGATCCAAATCTGAGACATTTTATGTAGGGAGACCGCGGCGGGGGATTTGACGTCATTTTTACCGTATAAACGACGGGGCTATTCGAGTCACTATAGTCACCCTTTCCTCTATGGGATTCCCTGTATAGTTTATGTCTCTGGGGATCATGGTATCTGACGTCACGCAGGCACCAGCTTGAATCCATAAACGTCTATATTAAATACTGATAATATTTATATATTTACCTCGCGTAGTAGGAATTCCTAAATTATGTATTGCCTAAGGAGAAACATCTGTTTTGCTACTCTGGTGTATAAATGATGATATTTCACCTCACCTCACTGCATAAGAACTCCCTGATGCTCGATCGGAGGACTTTACGTCCGTCTGCCGTTCGAGAATAAGGCGTTTTGCCGGAGCCTGTGAATTGCACCTCCCATCGCTCACCCCTCCTATTCACAACTTCACCCAAATACCTAAAAAGAAAAAGAAATGAAGAAATGAAGAAATAGACAAAAGACATTTTTAAATATATGCATCCGAGCCAAAAAAAGGATGCATGCAGAAGTATACGTTTGACCAAAGAAAGCACAAGCAAAATTTGACCAAAGGGAGCACATTTGACCAAAGGAAGCACAAGTTGAAGTTACTCAATGTGTTTTCTGTTGTAGGTACTGAGTGTGTTTTCTGTTGAAGTTACTCAATATGTTTTCTGTTGTAGGTACTCAATGTGTTTTCTGTTGAAGTTACTGAATGTGTTTTCTGTTGTAGGTACTCAATGTGTTTTCTGTTGTAGGTACTCAATGTGTTTTCTGTTGTAGGTACTCAATACGTTTTCTGTTGAAGGTACTCAATACGTTTTCTGTTGAAGGTACTCATTACGTTTTCTGTTGAAGGTACTCAATATGTTTTCTGTTGAAGGTACTCATTATGTTTTCTGTTGAAGGTACTCATTATGTTTTCTGTTAAACGTACTCAACATGTTTTCTGTTTTCTGTTGAAGGTACTCAATATGTTTTCTGTTGAAGGTACTCATTACGTTTTCTGTTGAAGGTACTCAATGTTTTCTGTTGAAGGTACTCATTATGTTTTCTGTTGAACGTACTCAATATGTTTTCTGTTTTCTGTTGTAGGTACAGTGTACTCAATCTGTTTTCTTTTTCTGTTGTAGGTACTCAATGTTTTCTGTTTTCTGTTGTAGGTCTCAATCTGTTTTCTGTTTTCTGTTGAACGTACTAAATATGTTTTCTGTTTTCTGTTGAAGGTACTCAATATGTTTTCTGTTGAAGGTACTCATTATGTTTTCTGTTGAAGGTACTCAATATGTTTTCTGTTGAAGGTACTCATTATGTTTTCTGTTAAACGTATTCAATATGTTTTCTGTTGAACGTACTCAATATGTTTTCTGTTTTCTGTTGTAGGTACTCAATATGTTTTCTGTTTTAGGTACTCAATATGTTTTCTGTTGAAGGTACTGAATGTGTTTTCTGTTGAAGGTACTCAATGTTTTCTGTTGAAGGTACTGAATGTGTTTTCGGTTGTAGGTACTCAATATGTTTTCTGTTGAAGGTACTCATTACGTTTTCTGTTGAAGGTACTCAATATGTTTTCTGTTGAAGGTACTCATTATGTTTTCTGTTGAAGGTACTCAATATGTTTTCTGTTGAAGGTACTCATTATGTTTTCTGTTAAACGTATTCAATATGTTTTCTGTTGAACGTACTCAATATGTTTTCTGTTTTCTGTTGTAGGTACTCAATATGTTTTCTGTTTTAGGTACTCAATATGTTTTCTGTTGAAGGTACTGAATGTGTTTTCTGTTGAAGGTACTCAATGTTTTCTGTTGAAGGTACTGAAAGTGTTTTCGGTTGTAGGTACTCAATATGTTTTCTGTTGAAGGTACTCATTACGTTTTCTGTTGAAGGTACTCAATGTTTTCTGTTGAAGGTACTCATTATGTTTTCTGTTAAACGTATTCAATATGTTTTCTGTTGAACGTACTCAATATGTTTTCTGTTTTCTGTTGTAGGTACAGTGTACTCAATCTGTTTTCTTTTTCTGTTGTAGGTACTCAATGTTTTCTGTTTTCTGTTGTAGGTCTCAATATGTTTTCTGTTTTCTGTTGAAGGTACTCAATATGTTTTCTGTTGAAGGTACTCATTATGTTTTCTGTTGAAGGTACTCAATATGTTTTCTGTTGAAGGTACTCATTATGTTTTCTGTTAAACGTATTCAATATGTTTTCTGTTGAACGTACTCAATATGTTTTCTGTTTTCTGTTGTAGGTACTCAATATGTTTTCTGTTTTCTGTTGAAGGTACTCAATATGTTTTCTGTTGAAGGTACTCATTATGTTTTCTGTTGAAGGTACTCATTATGTTTTCTGTTGAAGGTACTCAATATGTTTTCTGTTGAAGGTACTCATTATGTTTTCTGTTGAAGGTACTCATTATGTTTTCTGTTAAACGTATTCAATATGTTTTCTGTTGAACGTACTCAATATGTTTTCTGTTTTCTGTTGTAGGTACTCAATATGTTTTCTGTTTTCTGTTGAAGGTACTCAATATGTTTTCTGTTGAAGGCACTCATTATGTTTTCTGTTGAAGGTACTCAATGTTTTCTGTTGAAGGTACTGAATGTGTTTTCTGTTGAAGGTACTGAATGTGTTTTCTGTTGTAGGTACTCAATGTGTTTTCTGTTGTAGGTACTCAATATGTTTTCTGTTGAAGGTACTCAATATGTTTTCTGTTTTAGGTACTCAATATGTTTTCTGTTGAAGGTACTGAATGTGTTTTCTGTTGAAGGTACTCATTATGTTTTCTGTTGAACGTACTCAATATGTTTTCTGTTTTCTGTTGTAGGTACTCAATACGTTTTCTGTTGAAGGTACTCATTACGTTTTCTGTTGAAGGTACTCAATATGTTTTCTGTTGAAGGTACTCATTATGTTTTCTGTTGAAGGTACTCATTATGTTTTCTGTTAAACGTATTCAATATGTTTTTTGTTGAACGTATTCAATATGTTTTCTGTTTTCTGTTGAAGGTACTCAATATGTTTTCTGTTGAAGGTACTCAATACGTTTTCTGTTGAAGGTACTCAATACGTTTTCTGTTGAAGGTACTCAATATGTTTTCTGTTGAAGGTACTCATTATGTTTTCTGTTAAACGTATTCAATATGTTTTCTGTTGAACGTACTCAATATGTTTTCTGTTTTCTGTTGTAGGTACTCAATATGTTTTCTGTTTTCTGTTGTAGGTACTCAATGTTTTCTGTTTTCTGTTGTAGGTCTCAATCTGTTTTCTGTTTTCTGTTGAACGTACTAAATATGTTTTCTGTTTTCTGTTGAAGGTACTCATTATGTTTTCTGTTGAAGGTACTCAATATGTTTTCTGTTGAAGGTACTCATTATGTTTTCTGTTAAACGTATTCAATATGTTTTCTGTTGAACGTATTCAATATGTTTTCTGTTGAAGGTACTCAATATGTTTTCTGTTGAAGGTACTCATTATGTTTTCTGTTAAACGTATTCAATATGTTTTCTGTTGAACGTACTCAATATGTTTTCTGTTTTCTGTTGAAGGTACTCAATATGTTTTCTGTTGAAGGTACTCATTACGTTTTCTGTTGAAGGTACTCAATGTTTTCTGTTGAAGGTACTCAATATGTTTTCTGTTTTAGGTACTCAATATGTTTTCTGTTGTAGGTACTCAATGTGTTTTCTGTTGTAGGTACTCAATATGTTTTCTGTTTTAGGTACTCAATGTGTTTTCTGTTGAAGGTACTGAATGTGTTTTCTGTTGAAGGTACTCAATGTGTTTTCTGTTGTAGGTACTCAATGTGTTTTCTGTTGAAGGTACTCAATATGTTTTCTGTTGTAGGTACTGAATGTGTTTTCTGTTGAAGTTACTCAATATGTTATCTGTTGTAGGTACTCAATATGTTTTCTGTTGTAGGTAATCAATATGTTTTCTGTTTTAGGTACTCAATGTGTTTTCTGTTGAAGGTACTGAATGTGTTTTCTGTTGAAAGTACTCAATGTGTTTTCTGTTGTAGGTACTCAATGTGTTTTCTGTTGAAGGTACTCAATATGTTTTCTGTTGTAGGTACTGAATGTGTTTTCTGTTGAAGGTACTGAATGTGTTTTCTGTTGAAGGTACTCAATGTGTTTTCTGTTGTAGGTACTCAATGTGTTTCTGTTGAAGGTACTGAATGTGTTTTCTGTTGAAGGTACTCAATGTGTTTTCTGTTGAAGGTACTCAATATGTTTTCTGTTGTAGGTACTCAATGTGTTTTCTGTTGAAGGTACTGAATGTGTTTTCTGTTGTAGGTACTCAATGTGTTTTCTGTTGTAGGTACTCAATATGTTTTCTGTTTTAGGTACTCAATATGTTTTCTGTTGTAGGTACTGAATGTGTTTTCTGTTGTAGGTACTCAATATGTTTTCTGTTTTAGGTACTCAATGTGTTTTCTGTTGAAGGTACTGAATGTGTTTTCTGTTGAAGGTACTCAATGTGTTTTCTGTTGTAGGTACTCAATGTGTTTCTGTTGAAGGTACTGAATGTGTTTTCTGTTGAAGGTACTGAATGTGTTTTCTGTTTTAGGTATTATGAATTAAACGCCGTCAACATGTGCCCCTACCTAATTTATCAAATTGAAAAAAGATGAATCAGAGTCAAATAGATTCATCAAATTAAATAAAGATGAATTAGGGCCAAATAGATTCATCAAATTAATTAAAAAAAGATGCCCTCCAATATTTTTTTCTTACATTGCAGCTCCGTCTCCCAGCTGCCCGGCGAAGTTTCCGAATTGATGTCCGCAGTAGCAGTGGGCCGCCGGTTCGGCGCCGGGAAAGAGTTTTCCGCCGCTGAAGTAGTCCGCGAAGTCGTCGCGATCCGTTTCTGCATCGTTGAGGTCGATTAGGTCGAGTGCCGAGCGCGAGACGGCTACCGTTCGTGGATTTCGAACGGGTGTTGGGCGAACGCGCGAGAAACAAGCGCCTGCGACCGTTCGCACGTAGTTTTCTGCGACTTCGTCGATGGGGAGACTTTTCAGGCATGTGTTGTCGAAGTTTAGGCTCTCCAGAGTGGCCATCGTCGAAGCGAAACGAAAATAGCTTCTGAGAATTCGGGACATTTGTTTATTTGAGACGCGCGTTAGGAAAATGACTTTGCGAATCGATTCTCCGTCTAAAAGCGATGCGCTTCGCTTTCTTAGCGAAGCGCAGCGGCGCGATCGAAGCACGGTCACGGCGGCGTCGGGCGGCGAAATTTGAAGGCGAAAACGCGAGGTCCCGCATTGGAAACGCAGGCCCCGTACGAAGCTCCGTAAATTATGGGAAAAGATGGTTCATCGTACTACGAGTTCAATAAGGATACACGTGTTCACTGTCGATCGAAGAAGCAGCCATTTTTTTTCTAGCGCCAAATCTTGCCTCCAAAGGACCACGTGCAAAATTGGCGCGAATTTCCTCGGCCAACGAGCGATTCGTTGCCCTGGTGAATTGATCCAACGCCCAATCTTCAGTCTTGCTAAAGGGTGGGGGATGCCAACGGGCTGAACATTCAGTAAATATTTCTTCACGCATTAATTAATACATTTGAACTCAGACAATTTGAACTCAGACGATACTATTATCAGGAAGAAAAGATGCTACCATCATTCCATAGTAGCTCGGATGGTAATTTGCAAGAAGACGAGGTTTCCACGTACCACTGCGTAACAGCAACGTTCTATAACTCAGTCAACAAGAGACCAGATCCTTACCCAGACGAAAGTATGCCTTGAAGCATCACAAATCCTGTATAGCCACACGACAAAGCCTTGTTAGCATATCGCGCTGCATCATCAATTAAGTAGGAGCCAATCAGCGTAGAGGCCCAATATCCACATGCCTAAATGCCACAGACAATATAAGATATAATAACCGAGACTCTGAAATCGAAACCTTATCAAAGGGTTCTGCTGCTGATGAGTATCCGTAGGGGCCCGACTTGAGATGAGTGTGAGCGAGATCTCCACTGACAATGATAGCAATTCGCTCACGAATTGAACTCAAGTAGACGTGCATGTCTTGACCGAGCTTCGTCAATTCGCCAATCATTTCAATGCTGTGATTGTATCTTCGACTTGGCTGAGACAGAACAACAACTTTCGTTGTCTTGTTTAGCCCTGTTGCACCCAAGGTAAAATACAGCGGAATGACTTCGCCCCACATTAGCGGAAATATTTCCGAATTTTCTCTAGGAGGACCGAATGCACTTAGACCAGAAACATTCGAATTTTTAACCTATACGATAGCATATAACACGTGGAGTTATGGTGCTGACGTCACGACGTCAACATACTGTACCGTACCCCAAGATGGCTGACCAAATTCGTCGCCAGTTCGGCATCCATCGCTACTTGAACGTCGTAGCAGCACGGAGGACAAGCGCAATTGTCCGTATCAGCCGATCCGGCCGCCTTTTCGTTCAAATAGACGACGAACGACTTGAGATCGGCGACGCCGTGCGGCGTGCTCACGAGAACGACGTCCGGCGCGAGTCGCGCGATCACGCTCGCTACATCGACACACGCCTCGTGCAATGCCCACGCCTCGTTGCGAATCGTAGCGTTAGCGGTCGGAAAGTGCGCGGGATCCAACGCTATTCCTCCTGTAGCACTCGTTGAGCGAAGAAAGAAAAAGAAGGGCGGTGCTTTTGTACCATGTGGCAGGACGAATGCGCCGACAATTTCACTTTTCGCTGGTCGTAGTGTGACGAGGGCGACAAACAACCACAACGACCGCATTTTGATTACGTAGGCTAATTGAAGTCCGTATTGTAAGACACGAAACGGTAGGCGTGCCGATGGTGATTAAATCGCGGGGTGCCAATCGTCTTGAGCCATTTTTCGACCACTCGTTGTGCGTTCCGTGCGACGAAGCTCAATTAGCGAGTCGTAATGGATACTCTAACGCGACGAAAAAAGAAAATTCGATTCGTCTTTTCCGAACTCGACGACGATCCCGTCGAGATTCGGTGCAAGGGCGCAGATTCGATTGAAAAAAAAGCGCACGAAGCCCTAAAAAGTCTACTCAAATCTAAGGTGCAGAAACCGGAGGTCGCGATCGACCCTTCCGATCGAGTTCTCTAGAAAAAAAAACGTGCGAACCGCGCTGTATAATTTTAGAATCGTCAGGCGACGACATTCACTATCGGTCGAATCGACGTCGTTTCCGACGCGAAAAGCGACGACAAGGTGAGAACCAGGCGCGAGTACGCACGCGAAACAATATTGACATATGCATTCGTTCAGACGACGATCGTGGAATATTCCACACTCGTTCGAGATCTATTTCGTCGTTTGGGCACGAAAAAAGGATCAGCTGTCGAATTGGTCGTCTTCCCTGCGAGGACCGCCACCGATGACGTCACGACAGGCGCCACATCGTTATTAGCTGACACAGAAAATTGTTTTCAAGGAAGCGGCGGGGGAACGGATCCGGAAGACGGTCACACGGATCCGCGACGGCGCAGCGCGACGGAGAGTTGCATACACGAAATCAGTCGTCATCCCAAACCGTTGCAGCTTCTCTCGCCGAAGAGATCCTACTCCTACTCTGTCAAAAGCGACGTCGATTTGAGAAAGCGGCCCGCCTATACGAGAATGATTCGATTTTCTTCATTCAGGAAAAGGGTAAACAAGCCATATGTCTAGTGTAATGCAATTGCGAGATAGGGGGATTGCATCTAGAACATTGTTTTGAAACTTCTTCTTCCCTGTGACGAGTCCGTCTGCCTTTTTTGTCCCGGTATGCTTATACTAGTCGTTTCACATATAAGAAATTTCTTTTTTTTTGTGGCGCAGGGGATATGACCGTCAAGGAGCTAAAAGACAAATATTGGGACGCGTTGGAGTACGTGTGGGAAGCCATTTGAACTCGTTGAATTTCAGTTTTCTTCTTCTTCTTCTCTTCCAGAAAAGAGGGTCACATCGACAGGAATCCGCAACTGGCAAAGAAGGAGAATTTCGTATTGAAGTACGTCCTCAACGGCGACGTTTACGAGTTGTTCGATCAGCTCCAGATGCTGTACGTACGCTTTCGTTTTCACGTTTCACTTTTCACCGCGTTGCGGTGCAAATTAATTAACTACGTCTCCCCTATATAGACAAACGCTGAGAATTTATCGCGAGATTTGGACGTTAGACCCAAAAGAAGCCGGCGAGCTAATATTGGCTGAAAAACGGACAAAAACTGACGACGTACGAACTCGTTTTCTTAAATTAGCAAATAACGTGCACGCAGTGTATATCCATCCTATTATTAGGAAAAAAGACTCGACCTCCAAATCGGATACTGCATGGACATGGATCTGAGATCCATGGCTCAGGACGATCAACTCGACTGGCATAGACGGGTTCTAGTGAAGTAAGGAAGTCGTGGCGCCATTGAGCTCGTCGTCTTAAATTAATTGAGCGATGCTTATCGTTTTTAGCGTCTGCAGACAGGGCCTGAGGAAACGAGACTCTCAGATGTATGCAATGGAACCGGACGTTGTTCACAACTTGCCTCTGCCGTCGCACGTCCTAGACAACGTGAGTTGAGACGTTCAACGTTGTTGTTTCTTTCCCTCCGTCAGTATTTTCTGTCTTCTTCTAGTGCTCCTTTTGCGGCGAGATTCAAATCGATTTTTTCTGTGGCAACGACGCGCCCGACTCGACTCATTACTTTGCTGAATTCAATGGTCAGTTAGATTCTATAGAAATTCTACGCTGTCTAATTAAGTGACGATGACGACGACATGTTTAGTTGAAATGATTGCGGATAAGATCGTTGCAGAGGCCTATTGGCATTATAATCATCCAGGACTTGTCTCGGGGTACGTTGAGAGATGATAGAGAATGCGATTATCATATTTCTTTCTTGTAGTTCACCGGACGATTATACTCTCAAAGTGTGCGGTTATGAAGACTACGTTTGGGGTTCGCACAAAATCGTCGACTTCAAACACATTCGACAGTAGGATATTGTTTGCCTTTCATAAGAAATGGGTTTTTCAGAGGAGGCGAATGTTCTAGATGCATTGTCGACGAGATGCCCGTTCAATTGACGTTGGTAAAGAAACCCGATTTCGCTGAAGACGATCTTCCAGCCGTGCCGGAGGTAACAAGCTTCTAAAGAGAGTTGACAAACTTGTATAAGTTTCCTTGGCAGATGGACTTGGTGGACGACTCTGGGCAGCTGAATGGAATCCAAGAACAGCTAACGGCCCAAGGCAAAACGCCGGAAGAAATTTTCGTCATATCTATGTGGGATCTCGAAGATGAATTCAGGTGCGCATCGCGGTGAAACAGATTGTATCTTCACTTTGATCCTCTCTCTCTCTCTCTCTCTTTCTTGCTTGCAGAATCAAAATCGTCGGCGTCGATTTGCTGCAGCCGCTGCTTCGAAACAAGAAAGTGACCGGATCGCTCATGTTGGAAAAGATGGGAAATGTTTTCGTGGAAGCGGCAATTTATCACGGCGGCGAACCGCTCAGCGCCATACTGACGACAAAGGAAATGCCCTTCTGCTGCAATCCCCGATTTCAGGAGTGGCTCAACTTTGGAATCAAGACAAAAGACATTCCAAAAGTGTGCACAAAAATGTACACGTACGTCGCTATATCTCCCGTTCAATAATCGTTATAGGCCGCTCGACTTTGCCTCGTTGTGAAGGCGTACGTAAGAGGTGGAAAGGCTCGCGTCGTTCCTCTACAATGGACAAATATTCAGCTACTTGATCACAGGTTCCTTCGACTACGGAGTCTACGTGCACGACATTTTATTGTAGCTTTTTCTTTTTTTTGTGCAAAGATCGGTTTTGCGTTGCGGCGAGAAACAACTTGGGTTGTGGTCGGCCGTGCCGTCTGACGGTGATGACGTCGATCAACCCGGAAGCGGAATGCAGCCCGACTGCGCTCTGGGTCCCAATACCGCCGCCAACGCTACTGTCGTTCACGTCACTTTTCCGTCTTATGCCGACGGTCATCCTGTCGTATGCCCCAGCGGCACGTTCAATCCGAACGACATGAAAACGGCTTATGGGTTTGTTCTCTGAGATTTTGACGGAGTCGGTCAATAGTATATAGTCTCTTTCTTTAGCATGAAAGTTGCTGCGAGAGATCCGCCGAAAGATTCGGAGATAGAACGTTGTCTTTGTGCGGCAATAAAGAAGGACTCGCTCGATAGTGTAAGAATTTGGAATTTTCACAAAGACAATAATAAGACGTCGTGAAATCTTCAGCTTACAGCGCAGGAAAAAGATGCTATTTGGGTTTGGCAAGATTATGTTGGATGCAACTTTCCTGAAGTCAGTGGTAGATTATTTATTTATTTATATTTATTTATTTATTTATTTATTTATTTTCTAGGCTTTGCCCAAGTGTTTTTTATCGGTTAATTATGCAAATCAGACGCGGGTCGTACGCGCTCACGAAATGCTACAGAAATGGTCTCGTCCAATATCGTTAGAGGTAAGCAAGTGTTTGCTAGAGCATGAATTTTTGGGGTTTGATCGCGTGTACGAATAGATCGCTCTGCAGCTGCTCAATTCTCACTTTTCTGACGAAAAAGTGCGAAAACTCGCAATAAAGCGCCTGAAACGTTTGAGTAACGAAAAGCTCCAGTTATATCTTCTCCAATTGATACAAGTAAACGGACTCACAGGGAATTATAGAACCCATACGGTAACGTTTCTTTCTAACTTATTAAGGGTCTGAAGTATGAGCCGTACGACGACAGTGCCTTGGCTCGGTTTCTGCTCATAAGAGCATTGCGAAGTAAAGCTATAGGGCACTCGTTTTTCTGGTAAAATTTGAGCAGTGTGAAGAATTTTGCTAATAGAATTATTGTCAGGTACCTGAGAGCGGAACTTCAAATGTCTAAATTTGTGAATCGCTTTGGTGCTCTACTTGAAGCATATTTAAGATACTGTGGAAAGGCTATGCTGGTATGCTTTGACTCAAAATACTAAGATTGGCTATTACCACGTGTTGTTTACCAGAATGAAATCTACTGCGAGTGTCAAGCGCTCAAAGCTCTAAATCCTATTGCTTCATCACTACAGCAAATGGTTAGAAGATAGAGAACCCTGCTGGGAGGAGGTGCTTAGTTTTATTTTCTATCCTAGAATGAACCGAAAGACAAAGGGATTGCTCATCTCCACGAAAGGCTAACTCAGTGCAAACTTATGCCTTCGTCGTTTTTGCTTCCGTACAATTTTCGGTATCAAATATCTCATAGAAAAAGTCAGTGGGTATCGAGCGTTTCTATTAGGCTGAGAGTTGGAAAGTTGCTTGTGCCCCAGTGCAAGTTCATGATGTCATCAAAGGTGAGCTTCGGTTTTTTTCTCCTCTAAAACGTGCTTTTGATACAGTGGCTCTTATAGAAACCGCTGTGGTTGGAATTTGAAAATGCCGATCCTTCAGCAAAGAACGCAGAACCGGTGAAAATCATTTTCAAACTGGGTGACGATTTGAGACAAGATATGCTGACGTTGCGCACTCTTACTGTGATGGACAGAGTAAGAGCCTAATCCTTAGAATAAGGAAAACCAAACTGTGAATTTTAGCTTTGGCAAGAAAATGGGCTAAATCTTCACATTTTGCCCTATGGCTGTACAGCTACTGGCGTCAAAGAAGGGGTCATTGAAGTTGTATCACCAGGATCGACAATCACACGAGTAATTAGAAATATAGTACAGTAGGAGGTGATTTGAATTTTATTTTCACACATTAGATTCATATGGCTGCAGGATCAAAGAGTTTTAATGAGAAAGCAATTAGCAATTGGCTTGGAGAGTACGTTGACGTGCTAGACTCTCTAAATGACACTTAGATTTTCTGCTTTTAGTCACGTAAGTGATAAGACGTTGAGAGAAAAGGCAGAAAGGAGATTTGTGAACTCCTGCGCCGGCTACTGTGTAGCATCATACGTTTTGGTACGTTTGCGTTGTCTTTGGTTTGTTCTAAGGAAAAATAGACGGTTTTTTCTAGGGTATTGCTGATCGACACGGTGACAATATTATGGTCAAAACAAACGGCAATTTGGTTCACCTCGACTTCGGTCACTTTCTTGGAAACGTCAAGCACTTCAGACTCGTATGACGAAAAAATACAAATAGATTATTTCATATTTCCTTGTTCTCTATAGTGGCGCCTGAAAATTAAAAAGGAAATACTGCCTTTCGCTCTGGGAGCGGATTTTGTTCACGTTATGGGCGGAGAGGTCAGTAAGAGGAAAACATTCTGTAAGTAGAACATAGGCCAAATCTGTCTCTGCAGAAAAGTTCTGCTTTCAAAACGTTTCGCGCCATCTGTAGCAAAGCGTATAACGTTCTACGCAAAAACGCCGGTCTCATTGTAGATCTCTTTCATTTGGTAAGTCAGTCACTCAGAGTGCGTACTCTCTGGCTAACAAAATTTTGATGGTGAACAGATGAAATCAATTGGTATGAAGGAATTGGCTAGTACAGACGACATCGTTTACCTCAAAGAAAAATTGATGCCAGAGGCGAGCTCGGAAGCAGCGGAAAAGCACTTTCAAAGCCAAATAGACATGTGCATAAAAGGAGGATGGTCCGGTGCCCGACAACAAATCAGCGAATTTATACATTATCTAAGCCAAAGCCAAAAGCAATTAAGTTGAAGAGCAGAGACCGCGATACGGTACATTGTGTATTATAGCTATTGAAATATCTATTTCTAGAAACCAAAAACACGCAGACGCACGCAAACAGAAACACGCACAGAAACGAGTCTGAAAATCTTAAGATCTTTTAGATAATTCCGACGAAAGCCAATCGAGCCCTTCGTACAATCCGGTCCCTTCCGTCGCAGTAGCCGCCTGTATGTACCACTGAAAAGACAGAGAAAGATGTCAAGAAACGTACAATACAATCATTCCAATCTACTTTTCGTTTGAGGTTCATCAGTCCGAGTTCCTCAGTGAGCGAGGACGGAGTGAGAGCGTTGGGTAAGTCCTGCTTATTGGCAAAGACGAGCAAGATGGAATCACGCAACTGCTCTTCTTCCAGCTACACATACTTAATTAATAAAAAATAAGAAAATGTACACTTCTATTTACCATTTTGGATAGCTCATCCTTAGCTTCGGGCAATCGCTCTCGATCATTGCTATCAACAACGTATATTATACCCTACGTGGCCAATAAGCAATTCCCTGATTATTTATTCATTTATTTTCTATTTACGTGAGTGTTTTCGTAGTAATGTCTCCATAATGGCCGAATTTTGTCCTGTCCTCCCACGTCCCATACATTAAATTTGATATTCTTGTACTCTACGCTTTCCACGTTGAATCCTAGATTAACGCGCGCTAGAGCGCAACCACAAAAACGTATCCAGCGTTTTTTTACCAATCGTGGGTATCGTTGATACGACGTCGCCAAGCTTAAGTTTGTAGAGAATGGTCGTTTTTCCGGCCGCGTCCAAACCGACTGGCGAGACAAGAAACGATGCGGAAAATGACAAGAGACAGCGAAGTTTGTTCTCACCCATCAGAATTCGCATCTCTTCGGTAGAGAACAGCCGCGTCCACAGGCTGGATATGTAGAGGCCCATTCTATTCCGACAGGACAAGTTCACCTCTCTTCGTTACGTTCTGACGACGACAATCGCCAACACTGCCACGTCGCGACGTCACGTGCAAAAGAGTTCACACGCCCGGACCTACATAAAGGAGAAATCACGCGCGCTACGTTGTGAGAAGATTTTACGTTTTAGAGCGAGATTTTTTCCCACAGAATGGCTTCTTCACTTGACTCCTACGTCAATCGTATCCTTTCTACGTTCTTCAGGACGATTTTTAAACGGGGCCTCCTTGTGGGTTACGATTCCCTAATTCCAAGCCATTAGATACCGTGTCAGTCATAACGAATGATGGGCGAGTCATAGTGGTAATCGAACACCTTCCGACCGATTGAATCTTTCAAATGCGGCTGTTTCAGGGCTTACTAAAGGGATTCGACCAGACAGTGAATATCATCCTGGACGATAGCCACGAACGCGTTTTTTCCGCGTCGGCGGGCATCGAACAAGTTAACCTCGGCCTCTACATCGTCCGAGGCGACAATATGTAAGTGCGCGACGGCAAACGTAGTGGACTCAGTCACTGTACTATATCTACAGCGCTGTTATCGGAGAAATTGATGTGGAGACGGATTCAGCGTTGGACTTGGGCGAAATTAAAGCAGAACCGCTGAATCACGTTGTGCACTAATTATAGAAAATTTTATACAATGGGTGGGGTCGGATATTCCTGGAGGCACGCTGCACTTTCCACGCATGACATCAGGGTTCCTTCATAAGCAAGGGCGGGTCGCATCGTGACAGTCGACACCTCGACAGTTTGCTACTCCTCGCGTCATGGCTACGGGAAAGAAAGCATTCGCTCGTACGAAGATACTCGAGGCGAAGTTCGTCGCCGCCGACGATCCGTACGTTGCCGTCGAAATCAAGGAATCGATCGTCGAAAACGGAAAGACGAAATTGGTGCAAAAGAAGCCGACATTCTATCCGGATTGGGGACAATGCTTCGATTCGCATCTCGCGCGCGGTCGCCAAATACGCATCGTCGTCTACGACAAACCGGAGGAATATCGTGCCGAAACGATGAAGTCGATCGACGATCTCGTCGACGAGTGCATCGGAAAGCCCAATCAGCTTACGCGCTTATCGGTAAGCGAGCAACGTCGGGGCGCGTACACGCGCACCTACGCGAGTGGGACGGCGCGTTGCCAAAAGGGGGCCCCCCCGCGCGATTGATCACTCTTTTTTTTTTCAGTTGGACATGAAACCAGAAGGAAAACTGGTGTTGCAAATAAAGCTGTTCGGCGAGAAAGAGGGCACGTACAAAATAAAACAGCGTTCGCGGGAAGGCATTCGATCTCTCCCCTTTTTTTTCCCCCCTCCTCCCTCCGTAGACGTCGTCGCTCGCGAGATCAAAGCCGAGACGTTGAAGCGACCCGACGTACGCGCCAAGGAGATGAAAGCGGCGGCGAAATCGGGAACGGCGACGCTCGGCATGAAAGGTCGTCGAGGCGCCGTCAAACATCAGAAAGTCTATCAAGTCAGAGGGCACAAGTATCTCGCCAAGTATTTTCGCAAGCCCGCCTATTGCGCCTATTGCAAGGAGTTTCTATGGTGAGCAGACACGCATTGGGGGGTCTCCGCTTGGGGTGACGCCTATTTGTAGGGGTTTTCGTAAGCCGGGGTTGCAGTGTCGAGGTGAGCGCGCTCGTTGTGTGAGTAGGTTTTGAACAAATGGGGGTTCGTTTGTGCGTAGAGTGCGGTTCTGCGGTTCATTTGCGATGCTACAAGAGTGTTCTCGGTACTTGTCCGGGTGCCAAGGGCGATACGCATCACACCAAGGTTACTGATCGACCATTTATTTAATTATTTATTTATGTTATTTATTTGTTTATTTTTTCAGTTCTTGAAGGAGAGATTTGGCATCAACGTGCCCCACCGCTTTCGAATGCACAACTATTTTCGGCCGACATTTTGCGATCACTGTGGAACCCTGTTGGCCGGATTGTTTAGACAGGGAATGAAGTGCTCGGGTAGGGCGGAAAACGAGCTTCCGACGGCGCCTTTTGCTTTATCTTTTGTTTTCTTTTTTGTCTAGTTTGTGGGGCCAATTGTCATAAGCGTTGCCAGCTGAAAGTTCCCAATCTGTGCGGTGTCAACGAGAAACTCCTGTCTGAAGCTCTTCAGCGAATTGGCTCGCCTGGCGCTAGAAAAGCGAAAAAGGAAAAGGACGAGAAAAAGGTAGATCTTTACTATTACCCCCTTGTTGTGCTGGTTGGAATGACTGTTGATGGTGAAATTAGAAAAAGAAGGATCAAATAAAAAAAATGGGAGGTTCGCTAGACGTCGAGGCAAAGCCTCCACTGCCGCCTCTGCCGCCTCGAGGCCAATTACGGCTGTCACAATCGTTTGATGAAGTGCCAGAAGAACTTCCCTTTTCGCTGGGCGCTGTGAAAGAGAATGCTTACGATGTGTCTGATATTTATGAAACGATTGCTGAAGTACAGAAGGAGATTCCAAAATTGTCAAATTTGAGTCAGTCGGACTTCACGTTTCTCAAAGTTCTCGGAAAGGGAAGCTTTGGAAAGGTAAGAAATACGTGTTATGGGCCCCAATTGTATGCAATCTAGTTTTTTTTTCCTCCCAGGTTATGCTGGCTCAGCTGACAAAGTCCGGCGAATATTATGCTGTCAAGGCGCTGAAGAAAGACGTTGTATTGGAAGACGACGACATCGAGTGCACCATGATCGAGAAAAGGGTGCTGGCACTTGCCTGCACCCATCCTTTTCTCACTCACCTCCACTCCTGCTTCCAAACGCAGGTACCGCGTACGGCAAAGTCACGGTCTAGCCACGTACGATTTACTTATCTTTGAAAGGATCATTTAATTTTTGTCATGGAGTATCTCAACGGCGGCGACTTGATGTTCCACATACAGCAAAGCACGCGCTTTCCTGAAGAACGAGCGAGGCAATGCGTATATATGAGATTCGTTTATGCAGACACTTGACGCCCTCCAACAGGTTCTACAGTGCAGAGATTCTTCTTGGCTTGCAGTTTCTCCATGGCAGGGGAATTCTCTACAGGTATGTGCGTGTGTGTGTGTGTGTGTGTGTGTGTGTGTGTGTGGCCTAAATTATATTCTCTAATCACTTCGTTTAGGGATTTGAAACTCGATAACGTTATGCTAAATCATGAAGGACACATCAAAATAGCTGATTTTGGCATGTGCAAAGAGAATGTTATAGGCGGCGGTACAACGCAGACGTTCTGCGGCACGCCAGACTACATTGCTCCAGAGGTGAAACCTTTGACTTAATTAATTATTAATATCTCATGGACATGTCGTTAGATCGTGGAGGGAAAGAGATACAACCGTGCTGTGGATTGGTGGTCCTATGGGGTTCTTGTCTACGAGATGATGATTGGGCAGGTATGTCTACGTTTTTTTATGGAATAATGCTATGCTTTCATCATTTATTTATAGTCACCGTTCAGTGGCGATGACGAAGACGATCTCTTTGATTCGATTTTGCATGACGAAGTGACATATCCTCGCTGGTTGTCCATGGAGGCTGTATCGTTTATTAGCAAGGTAGAGTAGCTGCTGTTCTTACGCGGTAGGTCAATTTTTTTCTTCTGTTCTTAGCTTTTAGACAGGGATCCGACTATGCGCCTTGGAATGCGTGAAGTAGAAGAGCCCATTCGAGAAGAGCGATTTTTTCAGACCATAGATTGGATCAAGTTGGAGAAGAAGCAAATAGAGCCTCCTTTTAAACCTGAAATTGTAAGTTTGAGAATTTGTTTTTATCAGATAGTGTGATCGTGTTCTGCGCCTATAGAAAGCAGCTGGTGATGCTAGTAATTTTGATGATGAATTCACTGTTGAACCTCCAGTGTTGACGCCTGCTGACAAAGAGCTAATTATGTCAATTGATCAAGGTCAGTTTAAAGGCTTTTCATTCACAAATCCTCTTTTTAAATAGCGTAAGAATGTGACCTATTTTATTAGCTGTTTTGTGGTTGGTTTGAATATAAACGTGCGCTACTGTACCGTGACGCATGCGCGTGCGCATCGTTCTTGGCGGCCAGCCAATCAGAAAGCGCGATTTCGACGGGACAACTCGAGGCCTTCGCAGTTCCCGTCGCCATATTTGCCCAACTCATCCTGGTCGTTGGAGGGACCTTTTCTCGTCCGATTTTCCCCGTACAACTCCTAAAGCCCTACATGGCAACGACCACCGCCGAAGACCCGATCGAAAACGTCCCGGCAGCAGCGGAATTGGCCGAGGGAGGCGCCGAGCCCGTCGATGGCGCCCCGAGCCAAGGAACGAGCGGCGAAACGATCATCATCGAAGAGAGCGTCGTCACGGGTAGGAAAAAACCGAAAATCGACCGTTCGCATTTCATTCAGAAACCAATCGCTACAGGAAAGCGGTCCAATCCAACGGATCCCGCCGACGCCGACGCGCAAAGCGACGCTAAACGCGCAAAAAGTGACAGTGGCGAATTTGCGCAATTTCCCACCCCCATGGACGCGCTCGTCACACTAGCGAACGATCAGCACCAGCTCGTCGTTCAAAGCGATCAGCCGACAACGTCAGAGACGTCGGCTACGACAAGTTCGGCAAGCGGCGCCGGCGGCGGCGCGACCGTTTTCGACGGAGCCGCGCAGGTTATTGAATCCATTACCGAACTCGGAACGTCGACTACATCCGGGGATATCGCCGCTCAAGTTGCCGCTGCCGCGACGGCGGGCTTCACGACGGTTGTCACGACGACGGCAGATGGAAGTCAAGCGACGAGCGCGAGTGGGGTCGATGATGGAAGCGGGGGACAGATCACTCTCGTTGCAATCAATACTGATGACTCGTCGCAGGCGAGACAGCAGCCGCAACAGCAGCCGGAGATTATTAATCAGTGCTGGTTTTCACCGAAAGATGAAAAGGATAATCCTCAGGGTGAGTTTGTTTCGTTCGTGGATGCGGATTAATAATTTTTTCGATGCAGGAATTAAGTGGAAGTCTGGCATGTGGTCCAAGCAGGAGAATGAGATATTGAAGAGAAACATTGACGACTATTTGAAGACTAACAATATAGCGAGCGCCGAGGAGGTCATTTTCGAACTGTCAAAGGAGGAAAGAAAAGATTTTTACAGGACAATCGGTATAGAAAAAGTCAATATAAAACTTTCCTAAAACGGTTCTGTTGTTGTTGTAGCACGTGGCATCACAAGGCCACTGTTTGCTGTCTACAGAAGGGTGCTACGAGTCTATGATAAGAAAAACTATCTGGGAAAGTGAGTTGACTGCAGATGGATTCGTCGAAAGTTTTTTTTATACTGTCATTTTTAGGTATACGCCTAATGAAGTGGACAAATTGAAAGAGTCGGTTTTTGTCTGGAAGGCTCCCGGCTTTGTTTCTTGCAACGGTTTTCTTTTCTCAGATTGAGACAGAAACATGGGAATGACTGGGCTGCAATTGGAGCGGCAATGAACAGGAGTCCTTCATCAGTCAAAGACAGATGTCGGCTCATGAGAGACGGAGGAAATACAGGCAAGGAATCAGAGACATGATATTATTGGGGCTAAATCTTCTTTTTATGTAGGAAAGTGGAGTGAAGAAGAGGAGAGACGACTGAGCGAAGCCGTCCACGAGATCACAAATACAAAGACGGCAGAGTACGTGACGTGCAGTTTGCCTTGGGCACAAGTTGCGGACAAAGTCGCTACAAGAACAGAGAAGCAGTGCAGATCAAAGTGGCTCAACTTTTTGAATTGGAAAGAGGCCGGCGGAGTTGAATGGAAGAAAAGAGATGAAGTAGAACTGATTGACAGGCAAGCGAGCGAGCGAGAAACGAAAGTTATCAATAGAATAATCATTTTAACGTAGGATTTACGGTTTGGGTTTGGATGATGAGAATGATATCGACTGGGCAGCCTTGTCTAATGGATGGAAAGCGTGCGTTTCTCTGAAGCAATTCAAAGGAACACAGCGATTTATTTTCAACTCGTTTTAGGGTGAGGTCTCCTCAGTGGCTGCGCAGCAAGTGGTGGGCTTTGAAACGTCAAGTTCCTGAACCGCAAAATCTCACCTTCAGAGGTACTACAGTACACTTTATGTATAGGACGAGTCACGACAATTTGCTTATTTTATTTATTTTTCAGGTATGATTGATTACCTCCACGCCAATCAGGCTAGTGTCTTGCGAAACAAAGTGGAAAAACATGAAACGCGTCCTCGTCTTTCGACGGCGACCGTTCAAGGACAGCAGACCGTCATGGCCGTCCCACTTGTTTCCTTTCAAGGCAGCCAAGGGCAAGCGTTCTCCATACCAGGCAGCAAGGGTCAGGTCACCATGGTTCCAGTTGCTGTCAGCCAATCGGGAATGTCGTCCGCAACGACGGCTGTGATTGTGAATTCCACCGATCTTGCCAGTGCGGGCGGCGGCATCTCGCTTGAAGCGGTAATAACGTACCACCCGTCATCACGGCACTCTAAAAAGATTCTTACTCCCCTTCCTTCCTTCCTTCTTTAGTTTCTTGGGCAGCAGGGCGTTGATGGGCAGACGCAGGCTTTTATTCTTCAGACGCCTGCAGGTGGCATTGGCCAACAGACGCTCCTCTTTCAGCCTCAACTCGATCAGAACGGCGGTGCCGCCGGCAGCGGCAGTGGCGAGCAGACGGTCATCACGACCATGCCGGCCGGCGGGGCAGCTGTTGATACCGAAGTCAATTTGCCGGGTGCGACGCCAGTTGAAGGAGAGGGCTCTCAGATGACTGCCAGTGGCGGAGGTGGTCACAACGTCAGAGATGTGCATAAGGGAATCAATTCTCTGCTTTTTCTAGATGGCAGCATTGTTGTGACTGGGGAATATGCCAGTGGAAATCAAGAGGAGGGGACCATGGTGATTGAGCAGGGCAAACAGGTAATAAGAAAATGACACTGAAAAGGCAATTTTGATTGTGGTTGTTTAGGATATGAGCTCTGTGGTGATCACTCAAGACGGAGCAGGTACGTGCGTTCTCTCGGAGGCGATGGAGCGTCATTTTTTAAACGTTTTTCTCTAGATGTTCCAATCGTTGGCGAAGAAGTGACCACGGCGACGAGTATTCTCGACAGTTCAACTGTGGAGGTTAGCATCCCGATATCCTCCACAGAAACAACCGGAAACGAAGGTCAGTGAAAAAGACGAATTATGCACTTATACCCCCCTCCCCCTTCCGTACATTGCTCGCATGCGTGCGCGCTCCCTTTTGCGTTCTGTTCTATTGTACGTCATAATTGTCTCGTGTTTTTTTTTGTGTGAAAGTCCAGCTTCCAATTTTTTGACAAAGACTAACAACTAACTCCAGTACAAAAGCAACATAGAGAGAGAGTTTGTGTAAGATTTACAGTCGTTTGGAGTGACACTATGCGTAGGATGACATCTATTTCGAAGCAGGAGCGCTTCTCACCGTGTTTCTCTTCGATATCCGAAGCGTACCCTTCTGACTTCGGTTGGTAAAATTGTTGTTCCTCGAATTGAAATAGTGATAGGTGCCTGGCGTAAATTGCATGACGCAACCAGGAAACGAGGCCGGAGCATTATTGAGAAGATTGTTGACTTTCTGCTTGGATTCCACGGACTCGCTGCCGCAGCGATCTTTCTCAAAGCACTGGTAATACCCGGACGATGCCATCATGACAGCAATATCTTTTTCACCTATACTCTTCGGAGCGCTATTGTCAAAACAATAGACGGCATTTCCTTTCCACATGGTCGTTCTTTCGTAGGGCAGCGGGAAATTATCGAGACTGTTCTCGGCTTGAACAATATTGTGACGATCCGTGCCGCCCGTTCCTTCGCCGGCGTCGCCCGCCTGGCCGTCTCCGGCCGGATTGCCGTTGTTGTGCGTGTTGGAGCCCGTCCATTGGACGTGAACGAGATCGTCCTGATTGACGGTGAGATCGTTGGGAAAAAAGTCATATTCGACGGACGGAAACGTCTGGACGATGTTGCCGCGCTTGCCGCGCACATTCAAATTGAACATTTTCCTCTGATTGATTTCGGAGGAAGTGAGACCGATGAAGTTTCCCGAGTGACGCGCTCGATTGAGAAGTCGGAACGAGTGACTCCTGTCCTGGAACGTGCGACCGAATTGAGCCGTATTGATTGCCAAGCGAAGTGGTATATTCGACTCGGATCCAATCGTAATCGTCGGATTTTGCGTCACCGGCGAACGCACGCCCATCTGCGGATTATTATTCATACTCGCATCCGTCTTGTACGGATCGTAATCGTCCGTGGAGATGTTGTAGCGAAGACGGAAGACGCACTTCTTGTCCTCCTCCTCGGAAAAGTGCGGCAATACCCACGTGTAGTTATTTGCCACGGCATCGCGTCCGTTACCAAGGTGATTCACTCGACTCCACGGCGCCTCGCGACAGTCCGGAGCATCGGGAACGACGTGGCAACCCATCTCCTGCTTCTCGATGATCGCTCCCCACCAGGTCGTGTGCCCGCCAACATCAGCGGTTCTGTTCGCTTGTGCGCAAGCACTCTCTGACGTCAGCGACGGCTTCGACTCCATGACCTTGGTGAAGGCAAGCCAATAGCCGTTATGCATTTCGCATTCTCTCTTATTATTCCATCTCGAGTAGTGTTTTCTCGGGCCGCGACACGCGTTGTCGTCTTCCCACCACTCGCAATTGCTATCTCCCGTGCAGCTCGCCTTATTCTTAGTCGGGCAGCCCATGGTGTTCTCGTACCACTCGACGCATTCGTGTCTCGCTCTCACGTTGTGACTCTCTCGTTGATAATAATCGCAAAGGGAGGCGTTTTCCGCGAGAACGGCTATGTCCGTCCAATGGGTCGGATGCCAGTACGGGTAATAGTCGCGCTCTTCCGGGCATTCGTAACCGCGACGATTTCCGTTGGGATTCTGTCGCGTGTAAATCGCCGAGCTGTAGCCGAGACCGTTGTTGCTACGAAGTTTCTGATCGGCGGTGAAGAGGCCCTTGTTGCGCTCGCGCACGTAGCACTTGTCGTACCACTCGTACGGCTCCTGAAGAACGCGATCGGTCTGAACCCTCGTGTTGCGTCGATTCATGAAGTCGCCGCGCGTTTCGTCGAGTTTGTTCGGTCGCTGATAGTTCTGCGTGCCCGTGTTGAGACCGTCGCGAAAGCGCGTGTACTTGTCGAGATTCGCGTCGTCTTTTTGGCACATGTACTGGAGAACGAGGTTGCAGTTGAGCTTGTGCGGATCGCTGTCCTCGTTTCCGCCGCAGCCGTGCTGATTCGTCCACTCGATCGTGTAAATCGACTGGCCTTCGCCCGTGCCCCCGTACAATTTGTAGGGGCCGCTTTGGAAGAATTTCTAAAAAAAACACGCTAAGTGGTTCCTCAAAGGGGACTCTTTCCTGTAACTTTACCATCGGATACTGTTGGTCTTCTTTCGTCGCTCGCTGGTTCGTCAAATCGCCGACATTGTATCCGCCGCGGTTGTTATTCTGCACGCAGAAAGGGGCACTGACGCAACGATTGTCGCGTAGAAACGCGTCCGCCGCTTACCTGCGAGTCGAACACGCGATTGGCGTTGTTGCGATTCGCCGAGCGTTCGTTGAGTCGATTATTGCTGCCGCGCGGATTGTGGAGGTAAACGTCGGCGAGCGCCGTGGCGGCGAAACCAAGCCATAGAATTGAGAGGCACCACTTCATCTCTTTCGGCCCGTGAGTACTGGGAAGTCTGCGGTGCCGATGTGTAAGGTGAGACGTATTTGCGTCACATGTAGGAACCGCCCTATGCTAAATTTATTTTCGCTTGTGATTGGCTAGCGCTGAGAAATATGACCATATTTGGAAAGAAGAGACGCCTATTTGCAATTTGAGTCGTCCGCTCTCGTGATCGTACTCTTGGGCGTTCACCTTTCGTCATTGTTCTGGTTTCGCTTTGCGATGAGACCTCTCGCTCTTGTCGTTCTCCTTGCGGCTCTTGTGAGCCACATCAATGCCGACTGCTACCTTCATAACCCTCGGTAGGTATAGAAAGGAACTCCCTCTTCGCGGAAGCGCGAGAAAGAACCTCCGAACTTTTTCTTCCCTCTACGCGGAAGCGCGAGAAAGAACCTCCGAACTTTTTCTTTAGCGGCAGCAACAACCGCCTCGATGAAGCGAATCGCGATCGAAACAACGGAAATCGCATGTTCGATTCGCAGAACAACAATCGAGGCGGCTACAACGTGGGCAGCTTGTACTACTACAGCGGATCGGTCTTGAACGTCGAATGGTGGGTATACGACAAGCCCCGCCCCGCCGACTTTATTCTCTCTTTCTGCGCGCCCAGGACGAATCAGCATTCGTGCAACGGCCCGAATAACCACTGCGAATTCGTCATGCAATACATGTGCGGCGATTTGGTTCGCGACGGCTCGACGACGTCGACGATTTCGGACAATCCGGCGAATTGTCGCGACTACAACTGCAACACGGACATGAAGTAGAGGGCGCTCTTCTCAAAAAGTTTAATTAACTAAACGAAATTTTGACGTCAATTCTAGATACGGAATGCACGAAACGTACAATTATTATCTGGACTGCAAGTCGCGCAAGCGCAACAAGGGTCTTTTCACGGCTGACCGCGTACGTAGGAAAAACGTGACTCACCGGAAATAGTTCCAATTATTAATATTCACTATTTCAGAACGTCAACGTCGATTCTGCAACGCGCACGCGTCAGAATCCGGGAGGCACTCGTCGCGGCTATGAGTGCCCCGAAGAGAGAGACCATTATCCATACTGGCATCCCTCCCCGTGGAAGGCAAGTGACTAGAATTTAAAAAATTGTTTTATTTGATTTTTATTTAGGATGTTGCCATTTTGACAAACGATCCAACGCGCTGTGTTTACTATGAAGCCGAGAGCGAGAACGTCAAGAGCCGTCACTATTGCCAAGTGCCCATGCCGATTTATAACAAGTACACGCGCGTGAGACGCACGGGTTTTATACCAAACACCAAGGAAGAGTGCGAAGTAAAAATCAAAAAAACATAATTTCAATAATTATATACTCTATGACGTCTAATTAGCTTGTCCAATGGCCTGAAGCGAATATGATCAAAGAGGACGAGAACGTGACCATCGAATACGGTCAGTGGTTGGAATCGCCATCGCACGGCCTACCCAAGCCGATATGCAAGCAAACGCAATACTCGCGCGACAATCACCTCGGCAACACGCACGGCGGTTTTCCGCTCATGTTCAACTGGACGATACCAAACGACATGGAACACGAACACTGCGTCTTTCGCATTCGCTACAACATCACGAGCGGCGACTACGACGCCTGGTCCGCCAACTCGACAATGAACAAGATGAAGGGAAAGAATTACGCGAACATGGACATCGCGTCGCGCTTCGGTCTCCAGCCGATGAACGCCGACGGACGCGGCTACGTTTTCAAGCAGAATCCCATCGTCGAACTCTTCGACGAGTTTCCCACAACGCCGCCCATGTCGGGCAACGATAAAGATTTCGGCCTTCGTCTCGCGATCAATACGAATCAGTTCGGTCGAACGTTTCAGGATCGATCGCACACGTTCGCCGTGCGTCGTCGACCCGACGATATCGACTGCAAGACGATTCACAATTTGAATGTTCGCGGCAAGCGCGGGAATATCGTGCAAACGTATCCGGGCGTCGAGTACGATTTCGTGCCGAATCGTCTTCACGCGCGCGACGGCGATTGCATTCACTTTCAGTGGACCGGTTCGAATACGAATCCGAATAATAATGACGGTCAAGGAAAGGCCGGCACCGATCGGAGCAACGTCGTCATGTTGGAGCCGCAGCGCTACGACGAGGGCAGTGGAGTTGCCGTTCCGAGTGGAAATAAGATCGGTCATTGGGGCAACAGCTATCCGGAGCATTTGGACGATTCGAAGATTTCGTTTCTTGGACTTGGCAAAGAGGATTTGGATCAATTGGCTGGATTGACTCACTGTAAGTTTGCATGAGGTGGCGCACGAGAAATATTAGAACTCTGTTCTTTTTTTCTAGTCCAGTTTCGCGGCGAATTGTCCGAGTTGGACGATTCGGGAACGTACTTCGATTTGGGCCCGAAAAAGGTGACGGGAATCGGCGAATATCACTACTTGTGCACGCGCAACAACAACTTCAGCAATCGAAGTCAAAAAGGAAAGATGTACGTGAACAAACAAGCCCAAACGTGGGCTCAAGTCGATTGGAACGGCGCCGAAGTCCGAATAGGGTAAGGAAAATTCACGCAAGATCCATATTTATTTCTTTTATTTATTTCTTTATTTTAGCGATAACAAAGCGACGTTCTCGCGCGGCTCGCGCAACACTCCCATACAAGTCCGAATGGAAGAATGGACGAGCGACGCGTGCGACGACGTCATCTCGACGCTCGATCAACCCATTCCCGGCGGCGATTCGACGCTCAATTGCGTCGCCGTCTATCCGCCCGAACGACTAACGGGTCCGAATAGCACGTACCAAATCGACATTTCGACGCAAGGCGCGACGAAACTCGCCAGCTCCGTCGACGTCTATTCGACGACGGGCGCCGCCGGCGCTCAATGGAAGAAACTCGACGCGACCGTGTCCGACGGCATGGTGTCGTTCGCCGCGACGAACGGCGCTATTTACGTCGCGCGTAGCGCGCGCAACGTGCCGGAGATTGCCGGAGGCGTTGCCGCCGCCGCCGTCGTTCTTATCGCCGTTCTCGGCACGGTTATCTACTTTTGCAAGAAGCCGGAAAAATGGGCAGCGCTGAGGAAGCGTGCTGGCGAAAAGGCCCAATATGCAAAGCGATCGTTCCAGAGCAAGGTTTAGTCGTAAAAACTCGTGGACGACTTCTGTTTTGTCAATGTACATGTGTGCGTGTATAAATTAGACTGCAGGTCGGTTGTCGAATTGTGTTCGCCTACAATCGCGTGCAGAGCCTAATCGCCTCCTTCTCTCTAATTAATTAAGTCAATGACGATTTCGATTAGCTCTACAATGGAGTTAGTCCTCTCCCCGTAGTGATATTAACGGAGGGGCAGGGGCTGGGAACAGAGATCTGCTGGGAACGGGACTACAATGGAGTCCGGACAGCAGTTCGTTCGAAAAGACCTGCTTCAGTACAAATCAGCGCCTAATCTTACCCTCAACGATCAAATCAAGTCTGCTATTGCAAAAGGAGCCACCATTTACCACTTGGCATTTGGCCAGTCTCCTTTTCCCGTCATCCCCGCGGCCCAGACCGCCCTTGCACAACGCGTAGCGGAGAAAGACTACGAGCCGACCTGCGGTTCGGTCTAGAGAAGAAGTGGACGATCGATCGAAGCTTACGCGCCTCTTGCAGGAATAGAGGCTTTGCGACAAGCCATCTGCGACTATCATCGACGCGTTGACGGCATCGAAGTATCATCCGAAAATACGATTGTCGGCCCCGGTTCCAAGTCGCTTTTGTTTTTGCTCTTTCTTGTTTTTGAAGGAGGTGGAAGGGGCGGTTAATTAGTTGTGCATACACCTACAGTACATCTTTTCAGATATCTTTTTGCTGTCGCCTTCGTGGACAACGTATCACCCACAGTGCCTTCTTTCTCGTAAGAAGCCTATTATTGTACAGGCTTCGTCACAAACAGAATGGAAACTAACTCCTCAGGCACTTGAAAAGGTATACCCAAAGCCGTTCTGTGTTAGTTCAGAGAATGGACGATTCAGTATGCAGGCACTGGCTTGTTTGAGCTCTGGTACGCCAAAACTGCTCGTTTTTAATAATCCAAATAATCCAAGTAGGTAGAATAGTGTTTCTTTATTGAATTCTTGTCTATGGTCTTGTCTAGCTGGGATTGTTTATACGGAGGAGGAGTTGAAAGCACTTTGGTTTGTATTGGCACAGATTTTATTTTTTAAGTGTTTCTTGTCTCGTGACTAATCCACCCTGCTAGCCACGTTTTCCGCCGGAACAACGTGCTCGTTTTGTCAGACGAAATTTATGCTCGATTCCATTTTGCAAATGATCATCACTGCCTTGCCAAAGTCAACCGACACATACGCACACGCATAAAAATGTCTTCTAATCATTGCTTTGCTTAGTTTTATCCAGACGGAACTATAGTTGCGAATGGAATATCTAAATGGGCTGGAGCTGGAGGATGGAGGGTCAGTGTGAAATAAACCGAAAGGATTGGGATTGACATCATGCATTTATCAGATTGGCTACCTTCTATTTCCACCAAGTCTCGGCTCACTGAAGAAAGCTGTGGAAGGAGCGGCTAGTCATTCTTATTCAAGTGCATCAGCTCCAATCCAGTACGCATCTATTGAGGTTAGAAAATCTCTTTTCCTAGAGAGCATTGCCCGGTTTTATCCTATGTCTAGATGTTCAAGCCTTCAGATGATATTGATGACTATGTGAAACACGCGAGAAGAATCCTGTGTTCTCTTGCTGACTACTGCTACAGGTAAAAGGATTGAGTCACTCTTGCGTGCCATCCTTACTTCTTAGAATTTAATTCAAGGGAATTGACATCTGTTGGCGTTGAAATTGTGAAACCTCAAGGTGGTTTCTACATGTTTCCCGACTTTGAAGTACGTCTTTCTTATTATTAGATTGTTTTCTGGGGTGACTCTAAATAATAGGTTGTAAGGCCCTACTTACGCCGCAAGAAGGCTGCATCTGGAGATAAAATGTGCGCGCTCATTCTCCAAGAAGCGTCTGTTGCGGTAGAATTGATGTCTGTTAATAAAAACAATGAACAGTATCGTTATTTGTAGCTGCTTGCTGGAGGACCGGCTTTTCTGCGTCCCACTGAAGAGCTGACAGTTCGTTTATGCTATACACATTTTGATGGCGAGTACTGTACGCACCAACTTTCAATATATAGGAGATTTTTCTCTTAGGAGCAAAGGCCTTGTTGGAGAGCAGGGCGGCGGGTCTTGAAAATTGTCTCACGGATGAATTTTTGTCAGCTCACTGTTCACTAACCGTCAAAGGCATCGAGGTTATTAAAATTATTGCATTGGCAATACAATTGTCGATCTCAATTTAGGCACTCAAATCATGGGTGATTAGAGCAAGGGAGAGCTAAAACTGAGTGCCGTTATCAATTACACCACGGTGAATGCATTTTTTGTGTGACGTTCTGCGCAATCCGTGATACACATCACCTGGTCACGTTACAAGATTACGTCAGTCGTAAAATGGCATCGTCATTCGAAACGGTACACGATTTTCGCTCCAGCAGCAGTCGCCTTTTTCTCATTTGAATCGTGCAGGTTTCCGAATCAGAAGCGAGCGCGGGACACGAAGTTAACGTGGCGTTGGTTCGCTCGGGAACCGAACTCGGTCCCCAAGGAATCGCCGAATTCAATCGTCAAATCGATCAGCGCGTCGCCGAGGTGACCGGTCGCGATCGCGAAACGAGTCATTTTGCCGACGACGAAGAGAGCTACATCGATGCAAGTTGCGGCGAAGAAAGAGAAGACGTCGCCGAAGTTCGAAAGCAAAGTCCCCGGTCGACCGCTTGGACTGCATCTCCTTTTTTTCTCTCCAGGCGCGACGTCTTCCGCAACGCTTGGGCGTCGAACTGCATTTCGGCGAAAAGGATAACTTAGAAATGGCCGAGGCGAAATTGCGTCGGCGTGCGCTTCTCGGTGAGTCAGACCTTCTTTGCTTCCTGGTTCGGGAGGGGGGCGTGTGACGTTGGCGTTTTGCAGAGGCGGATATTTTGAAGCAAATCGAGCCGTTTGACAACGCTTTGCGACGGAGAGAACTCGAGAATATATACGGAATAGCTCAAAATGGAAAAGGTGAAGAGATTGTTCGGTGGGCGGGACACGTAGTATTAAAATTAATTTATTTCTAGAAATCGTTGAGGAAATTCGAGAGATTGGAGAGAGAAGCGGCACGTCGGTTGTCAAGCCAACCGAAATCATTGCTTCAATTCTTGACGTTTTTGAGAAGATGTGCAAACATGCTTTGGTTGACATGGAGACGAAAGGGGGAGTCGACGAATCGCTAGAGAAATTTCAATGTCTTATGGAGGAAAGATTGAGAAAGCTAAAAGCGTACGAAATGGAAAAGGCTGAAGAAATTTTGAAACAAGCGTTTGACCTTTTGGGTAGAAAAACGTTGTTGAATTGTTTTCTTATTTAGTGTCTGTTTTTAGAAATTTCTCGTTGTTGCGCCGGCAAAGAATTGAAGGCGGTGATGGATGTGATCGAGAATGTGGAGCAGGCCGACTGCCTTCTTTTCTTTTACACAGCAAAGAAACAGTTTGAGGAAATGATACAAGGGGAAACAGCAGAGTTAGACCATCTGAAGAAATCTTGTGAAGGAGATCTTGTCGCAGCAGGTACGAATGTTTTGAAAGTAGAATAATGTATAGAGAAGTTGGTTATTTAATTACAGAGACTTTTGAGATGGAATTGCACGAGAAACATCGGAAGTGCACCAAATTTCACGAAAAATTGATGCAAAACTTTGAAAGAAACCTTGAAAAAAATCGTCAGGAGCAAGAATTGCTAAGAAGAAAGCTTCAAGAGTTGGAGGCTCACGAGAAAGAGTTAGAGGAGAAGAAAGAACTGGAAAGAGAAGCTCAGGAGAACGCAATAAAAGTAGGAACGAGGGCAATATTTGTTAGAGCGAAAACGAGAGATAATTCTGCACAAATAGTGTGTAGAGAAGGGCGTGACAAGCGTCAAGCAAGAAAGCACAAAGATTCAAGAGGTAAAGAGCCGAGCCGAAGCATCTTTGAATATAATGGAAAAGACTCAAGGTGAAGAAAAGATATAATCCTACTACGTTTGTGGTACGAGAAATCTTTTCCTAGGCCTTGGCATTCTTGTCTTCGATAATGCAATTACGAGAGAGCAGGAGCTGCAAGAGGCGCTGAAGAGCAGAAAAGCAAAGGCTCTACGAGAAAACAGAAGCGCTTTGATGGAGTCAGCCGTTGCTCACAGATTATTGGGAAAAGACCACGAGAAAAACATGCAGGACGCAATGCAAGAGGTGATTTCCAGAAGAGCTGTTCAAGAGAAATATCCTATTCATCTCTCTACATAGATTCGAAGGCTAAAGGAAGAGCAGCGACAGAAGGCGCAGCGAGGCCACAAGCTAGGCGTCGCTAAAATTAAAAAAGATTTGGACGAGCAGGAAGCATTGCTCGTCGACGAGAAAAGCCAGATGAAAGAGGCTAGACGAGAGTACGAAGCTCTTGTAGCGCAAATCGAGGAAGTGGAAAAGGGCATGGACAACGACGATATCACGCTGAAGACAGAAGTGGAAGATCTCTGTAAGTTATAGCAAAATCAGAATGTGTATTTTTTCTACTCATTTTGGATTTAGATCGAGAGAGGCAAAAAGCAGTCAATGAGTTTTGGGAGCAAGATAATGATGAGAAATCCTTAGAGAGCATTCCAGAATGGTCTATGCAGTAGTAAGTGGACCACTACGGCGATTTGATATAATGCTATTTTGTATTGATTTTATTGATCAACGAATTGCTGTATACTTAGCAATCGAGGAAAAAACGCCCATTTTGTTCTTAAAAGTGCGTATTCGGTCGTCTGGCAGCGAATCGGGTCTTGAAGTGAGCCTTCACGATGCGATGAGGAAGAGGAAACCTGGGATTGTAATCCTATAAGAAAATCAAAATTAAAATTATTATTTGTTATTTTTAGAGAAAATAATATTTCGCCTTACGTGAAATTGCTTCGTATGGGCTCGCTTGCAGTCGCTCGCCTTCACTTCCTGAACCTTGATGATCTGAATCGACGACCCGCGCGCACGATGACGCGCAGCCATGTCCCGGTCTATCGAAAAGAATAGGGACCACGCCCACCCAAATATTCGTTCCTTACAGCAGAGTGTGACGGCGCCGCACACGGTAACGTCGCGATATTCGCGATACATGTTATGCGTTCCCGAGCGCGAGTCGTAGCGCAGCCAAATACCGTAGTTTTTGATTCTCACTTTTTTCTCGGCGAATATCTAGAGCGCGAGTCGCATCGACGCGTTTGATTGAGTGTTTTTTGCCTACCTCTTCGCAGCTGACTACTTCGCCGACGGTTTTCTTCAGCTTTCGAAGTTTCTTCATGAAGTACCAGAAGCGCGATTTCGCCGAGACGTCGTTCGGAGCGAAGATGCGCATTTGGTAGATTGGCGGATGTTTCAGCTTTTCGCTCGGCAATCGTCTGCCGATTACCCTGTACTCTCGTAGCTGAGAACAGAAATGGGGTCCCAATTCGGCAAATGGCATTCGTAAGTCGAACGCGAGATTTGGGACGCTACTGCGGCTAAACTGCTGGTCTTACATTGCCCGAAACCTTCATTTCGTCGACGTTTTCACCCCACGAGGTTGTCTAGCTGCACATGCGCGTTTCTTAATTTGGCCATTTGGCATTAGGAGTAGCCGGGCTATTTCGCTCGACCGCTTCTCTGTAACCATGCCGATCGAAAAACGGCTTGTGAAGCACAGTTTCGGTATCATAGCTCAGTCACAGCAGGCAGAAGGTTCTCATCGAGAGTTGGAAATATCAGAGAAAGACAAAGAAGGTCGTTCGAAGCCCAAAAATCTAAGGAAAGACTTCTAAATGTATCAGAATAGCATTCGAATTGCCAACTTTAGATCGCCTTTCGATAACGTAGAAGAGTTCGTTCACCACGTAAGGAATTTACACGAATCGCTTCATTGAATGAGAGTGAAAAATCGCCGATTAGTTCGAACAACTCGCCACACGCCAGCAAGAGAATCGCGAAACATGGGAAAAGGCTTATAGTCTATTGTGTCGAACTGCCGTAAAAGAAGCGCTACGGAGGCAATTTCTCTTCTGTATTTCCTCTTCTGGTAGAGACGACTTGGCATTACATCATCCAAATCAAATCCGGACATTCCCAAAGCGTGGCAGGAACTTGTTCTTCTCCTTCAATGCTATGGGAAAATTCACGAATGTATTAATTAATTAATTAAACGAAACAGTGCCCCTATTACTGTCAGGGAAAATTGTCCGTTTAGGCGTTCTTCGTTTGCTTCAAATATCAACGGATCAAGTTCCACTAGAGCCGGCTCACATATCTAGGTATAAAAGGCTGAAATATAAAGAAGGATGATTTGGACTCGTTTCTTAGTCTTTTAATGATTTGTCAGGCAGTTGTCATGCATCTGGTGCAAGCGATGGATGCTACTCAAGGCTGCGTTTATGACAGAGATTTGATTATGCTAAAGGAAGAGGCAGAGAATGAGCTGGTGTTTGTCAATAATTAAATGTTTTGTCTTTAGATTCTTTACCTGTGCTCAGTGAGACTTCTGTATCATCACTGGATGGGTCATCTGAAACCGTTTTCGCCCTATTTATCGACTCTTGTGAGAGCCATTCAAAGTGCGTCAAATGAAACGCGAGAAAGGATTATAAATAATAGTTATGCACATAGGCTTAAGACCCCTGCTAGGAAAGTACGAGCATTTTCCCGGAGCCCAACTGTGCGTTCTCATATCACTGGAAATGGTGATAGCTTAGTACCCGATCCCGCCGATAAATATTATTATTTTAGGTCAATCTCCTGTCAGAGTACTACAACGTAAATGTCGAGAGTCAGGTAATCCAAAATCAGAAAAAACCCTCCACAAGGTGATTTTTCTCAGGCCTTTTCAGAACGTGACTTGCTTCCGCCTCGTACTCCGCCCACCATCGAAAACACGTGGAGCACGGCAAGTGTCCCGGAAAACGTGAGCCAACCTCTCGTTCCTCGCAACTCCATGGCGAGACAGAGCCCATTCGAAGACGAATCGGCTGACGCAAACGCTTCTCGTCTAAGTCCAACACCACTCGCTCGTCTTCCTCTCATCCTGATACAAGCCCTGGACATTTGGAAAGACGCCAATAGAGGATCACCGAGGCTCGAAGAGTCTCTTCATTTATTCACGTCGTCGGCCGAGTCTCTGCTGAACGAGCACTGGTATAGGAAAAGTAGCAATGCCGCGGCGAAGAAAAGCGTAAATGCGTTCTTTTTATATCTAGGCTTCATTGCGTTATAGCGTTGGAAATCCTTGCCGATGTGGCAACAAAGAGTTTTTCCGTCTTGTGCGCTCTTCAACAGGTGTCGTCTTCTTTGTCCAATTGGCCCTGGCAGACGGCTTATACTTATGTCTGGTGTCTCGGTCGTGTGTCCATCGATGCCGCTTCGTCTCACATTGCCAAGAGAGCCATGGATGGCGACGGGGGACTCGGGCAACTGGTGCGGTTTGAGAACGCTGCCGTCGGTTGGGTTGTCCGGTGCGGTTGCGTTGAAGGATTAGCGTGGATTTGCGAGAGAACTAGAGACGATGCTACTCGGGATGGGCTTCATAGTGTGGCTTGGTCGCATTTGATGGAAAGAGATGTCAGCGAGCCGGATTCGCGCGTACTGGAGGGAATGAAAATGGGAAAAGTGGGCCCAGATAGACTCTCTTTCATTTCCTCTTTTTCATATCTCGTGCGCAGATAGACGGGAGCGACGTTCTGGAGAAGGCCTTGCCGGGCGTCCTCTTCTCCCCCAAACGCGGCGGCGGCGTATTTGGACAAGTGGCTGAGAAACTGAGCGAGGCATATCTACCTGACACCGACAAAGTGACATCTCATCCTCCAGTTCAAAAAAAGTACATAGAATAAACAACCATCACGATATATATAGAAGAGAATGCCGTTTCAGGAAAGCAACTGCTCCTCAGCCTGCTTTGAGTGAACGCAGGGGATCAGGAAAGGGAATAATCAGGTAAGTTTACTAGACCAACATCTTCTCGTATAAGAATACGCACGCAATTCTAGAGATCAGGTTCTCGGTGAACTGGCTCGCGCTCCACCTGCACCTATTAGCCACAGAACAAAAGCAAAGCTGAAACTCAAGGAAATAGCCATCACAGACTGGAGACAAAGGGCTCAGAAAGACGGCTTCTAAAATTACAGCAGAAGCTTGGTAAAATGTATATCTTTATTTATTTATTATACAGGACAGAGGCACAATCAAGAAAAGAAAAGTCACTCGTTGTCGTTCTCTTCTTCGACTTGGTCTCCATTTTCTTCTGATGGACTTTTGCTGAGTTCTTTCATCGCCTCTACATGTCCCCAGGTGCTGACACTAAAGTAGAGCAGAAAAATCGGGCGTCGTTTTTTGTTCAGAACTGGGATAAGGCCTTACTTTGTGTCGGGTTTGAAATAGAGACCTAGGACTGCTAGTACGAATGGCAAGCCCATTCCTATTATCCACATGTTTTCCCACGGTTCTTTTTGCCGTTTCTCTCCCGTTTTTATAGGCTTTGACGAGGAATTTATTGTCTAGGCAACAAAACGACGGGAGAACTCACCGGCTCGTTGAACAGGAACCCGTTTGGAGGCTCCGATTTCGCTGCGGAACTTTCTAGACGCCGTGCAATCGGGAGAACTCTCGAGAATGCTAGGAAACGCGAAGACAACGCGAAACGAAGCCGGTTCATCGTCAAATCTACGGGGCTTTTTGTCTCGACGCACGTGAAGTAGCTAGCACGCTAAGGCGCAGAAGATTTGCCGAAATTCGACCATGGGACGACGTTCAAAGAAGCCATCTGCAACGAAAAAGCGCGTCCGATCAGACAAAAAAGCGGGCGTAAGAAAAAAAACGCAGCCAACGTCGTCGAACGCGAAAGAACCGAGCGCAAACGACTATCTCGAGCAAGCGGAGAAATCGATGGAGAATTTCCAAATCGAACTAGCCGAAAAATTCTGTCGTCGAGCCCTCCAAGTCGATCCTCGAAACGTCGAAGCTCTCGAAATGACGGCGACCGTCCTGCAGGAGCTCGGACAGAGCGAAGAAGCGCGCCAACTTCTTCAACGCGCAATCGAACTCGAACCCGACACGGGTCACGCGAAATATCTCGCTCTCGGTCAGACCCTCGCCGGACGCGAGGCGTTCGAGTGCCTCCGAAAAGGCGTGACGATCATGGAACGCGATTTCGAGCGAGCCGCGGCGTCGTCGTCGTCATCGGGGTCCCTTTCGGGGTTAGAAGTGTCGAACGGATTCTGCGCGCTCGCCGAACTCTTTCTGACGGATCTATGCGACGAACCGAACGCGGAGAAATCGTGCGAGGAGTACTGCGCGAGAGCGTTGCAATTCGAGCCGAATAATTCGGACGCTTTGCAGCTGAAGGCGAGTTTTATGTTGAGCGCCGGAAAATCGCCGGACGAGGCGCGAGAGTGCATGAAAAAGAGCGTGGGACTTTGGCTCGGTCGTCGCGACGACGACGACGACGATGAGGCGAGCGGTCGAGACGAGAATCTCGTTCCCAGTTACAGTTCGAGGCGGAGTGCCGTGAAAATTCTCCTCGAGTTGGAAGAATTCGAATTGGCGTCGCGAGTCATAGAGAGTTTGCTCGACGACGACGACGAGGTGATCGAAGTTTGGTATTTGGGCGGGTGGATGTATCATTTGATGGGCGACGAGCATCGCGCCGAGTCCGTCGCTCATTTGAAACGGGCCAAGGAGCTGGGCGAGAAATTGGGCTGCGATGACGTAGATATGATGCAGCACGTGGACGAACTTCTTGGAGAGATCGAAGAGGAGAGCGAAGAAGAAGAAGAAGAAGAAGAAGACGTTAATGACGATGATAATGATGAAGATGAGATGGATACACAATAATAAGGTGCTTCTTATTTATAAAAATACAATAAGTAATTGAACGAGTGTAACAGGAGAGTTTTTCTCGCGTGACGTCGCGTGCTTTGGCGACACTCTTCCTTTTTCGATGTGGACTCACTTCGTTGCCGTTCTTGTCCTCGTTGGACGCGCCGCGTCTCAGGACGTCGAGTGCGTTCGAAAGTCGACGTGCTCCTGTAAAATGAGCGACGAGTCCGGCGTTATCAATCTGTCGCCTCTCCAAGCGAATAACAAAGACGAAGCCAGGTCTTCGACGCGTCGTCTTTAGCGCTTTCTTTTGTTCACCGCTTTAGAATAGATTCGTTGTCTATGACGACCATCATAAATACGGCTATGCTTTCAATCCGTGCCATGCCTTTAATGATGAGAATGGCTGCAGCGTCGACGATGACGTCGCGGTACTTTAGATGATCGATCTGAACCGTGCACATTGGCCTGACTCTCCTTTTTGTGCAGGTTTGTCAAAGAGCGCCTGGAGGGCACGCTAGCATTTGCGGACTTCAGGGCAACGCTACCTTCACTGTTGATCAAGCAACGAAAGAAGTCAACGTCTCGTTTCAACAAGGCACAGGAGGGCGGTACGAGTTCTCATCTTCTGTTCAAACCTGTAAAAATTCAATCGTCTTTTTAGCTCGTCGTCCATCAAATTGGTGTGCAACGAGGCCATGAATGACTCGGCAGCAGTATGGTCTTTTCTGGGAGAAAATCCTCGACTGCATTACGTGAATGATAATTGTAAATAGTTTATGGCCGCAACGTGGGATTTCTGCAGAATTTTCGGTTTGAAAGCAAATGCTGCTGCCCCGACGGATGTCCATTCGAAAATGGAGGCATAAGCGCCGGGTCCATTTTAGTCATAGTGTAAGGAAGTGTCAAAATGTGACAGTAAGTATTGTATCAAGATTTTGAATTTAGCTTTTTCGGTTTGATTACCGTTTATTTTGTTGCCGGCATTCTGGTCATGAAATTCAAGTCCGGAGCACAAGGAAAGGAGATGATTCCCAACGTGAGCTTTTGGGCGTCCCTACCAGGCTTAGTCAAGGTAAAAAAAGGAAACGTTTAACGCTGCTGAAGGACTAACAAGGAGGATGTTAACGCATAGGATGGTTTTCTCTTCGTTTTCCAAAAGTGTCGTCGCGGCGGCAGCAGCGGCAGCGTTAACTACGAAACACTACAATAGAATAGCTGTTTAATTACGCAAACGTGTGATAAGACGTGAACTTTCAGATAACACAACGAAAAAGAAACAAAAAAATGACACAGTCAAGCAAACAATCTGTCAACTAAAACGCGCACTTGAAGTCACTACTTTGTCCTGACGACGAACCAAAGGCGACAGTGAAATTGGCACCGTGATTAGAACCGCTGGAAGCGCCGAACAGAGCCAACATCGTTGCACCGCCAATGATAACAAAAGCTGCTGTGACGAAGAGAAGGATCTTGTGCTTGCCATGAATCTCTTCAAAAGGAACGGCAAACGTCAGAAAGGCGAGCAGCCCACCACACCTAAACTCTTACCCTTATAGAATCCAATACCCCACAAGCCGTTGACGAGAATGCAAGTCTGCGTGAGCGGATACCCAACCGTATTGCCGAGGTACTGAGTCGCGTACGTCGCCGCGAAATATCCGCATGCCTTTTAGAAGAAAAAAATCAAATCAATATATCAATGCAAGTGAACGGAAATCCACTCACCCAGTAGACCCCAGTCACCAAACCAGGTAAGACAATATCGACGAAATGAAACGGCGGTATCTTTTGAAAGCGAGCCAGCCACCATATGAGACAAAGAACGGGCGTCGAGATGGCAACGCCGGCGCTGAAATTGACCATATAGGTAATAGCCGCTTCGTCCTTGCCGACGTCCTTCGAATAGCAGCTAAACGGAACTTGAAGCGACCCGTTAATGAGACCGAGCACAATGGCACACGCCATGCCAACGGCGTAGCGAAGCCGATTGTATCGCTCCGTCACGGGCCCTCTCGAATTCTCGGCATTGACGCTGAAAGGACTCGCCGAAATGCTTTGCTCCAGCAAGGACCTTCTCGCCTCTCTCGCTTCTAAAGAAAAAAAAACAGGCAAGTGCGCGCGTATAAGATAAAGATAACCACGCCCCCGCATGAATTATTGCCTTCAGTGAGAAATAGTTTGTCCGGTAGAGGTGAATTGCACACCGCCACCATGACTATTCCTAAAACCAATAGGGCTATTCCTCCTCCCGAACCGCCGGCGCTCTTTAGCTTCTCTTCTAGCAGCGTCGAACCCCATACAAACGACGTCACAATGGTTAGACCCGCCCACACAGCGGGACCAACAGCGTAACTGTAAAAAATAAAAAAAAGTTAGGAAATTTCTAAACAATCTCTTTATTTACCCGACTGAATTGATTGCTATGAAGCCGAGCAGCTGCGAAATTACCCACATGCCTATCGACGAAACAAAGGCTATGATAATCTAGCGAGAAATTGACGCGTTCTCGTCTTCACTGGCTCCGACGATTCCCCATATTAGTTCTCCAGAGGAGAAATAGACTTCGTTGTTGTAAAATACGACGCACATGAGCGTTGCCGCCGTTCCAGTGGAATAGTATATCTGAAAACCAAAAGTCCAGTTTTGGTTTTCATTTTTAGTCCTTTCTACCTGAAAAACGCCAGGGTCCACATTCTAAAAAAAAGAAAGATTCTTTTATTGCAGAAAATCTTCAAAATGATGCAAACTCACTAGTTCCTTCACTCTTGGCGTCTTAATAAAGATGCCATAGCTACCAAACAGAAAGATGCTCGAAACGACGGCGACGTATCCAAGTGGATGGCTGAAGTCGGGCGTTTTCTCGGGCTTCGTTGTAAAAACGTGAACCATTAGTATGGCTGCCACGCAAGCAATGCAGCCAATAGTGACGAACACTCCGGCAATAGCTGTTTTACTCATCCTGTTTAGTCTACATACGGGGTTTTTAGCGCGAGGAACCGCGACCGATAAATGAGTGGGTGGCGAATTCGAGTCGTAGGAAGCTTTGGACGGCGCTTTTCGGGTACTGCATACTGATGTAGTTTAGCCTAGTCAGTAAGGTCTACTCTTGCCGCAGCGTTTCGTCAGAAATCGGTGGGAAGCTCGAGAGAAAAGGAGATTCCCGACAGAAATGCACTTTTCGACGCGCTACGTCAGCCGATGGTGGTAAAAAGAAAAAAGATGCATTCATGAGTGAATTCTAAAGCAGATCGTAGTTCAAATCGATTGTACCTCCAACGGAAAAGATTGATATTCGAGATGCGCTTTCGTTTTGGCGATTTGTCTCCCCTCCGAAGCCTATTTCTTTGGAGAAATCTCACCAAACGGCCGTTCTTCTTGCCGTGGAATGTGAAGACGTCCAATTGGCCAGGTACAACTAGAGATAATTTCAGATCTATATAGACGCGTTCACGTGGTCGGGTTTATAACAAGGATTGTAGCGGATCGAGGCTATGAGCTTTCCTTCAATTTCTATGACAATGTAGTCCAAGCGTATTGCAATCAGCAAGGAAACGTAGAGGACGCATTGTCACGTAAAAATTCCACATACTATATGCTTTTTCATCTCTCCGTGAATATCCGCGCTTTTTTTTTTAAAAAGTTGTCGCTCTAATGGAGCACAGAAATCTGACTCCGGCTCCTGAATCCTGGCATGCCGTGGCTTTGGCTCAGATAAGGCAAGGCCAAGGCAACAATGCTTTGGATACTTGCGAAAGGATGCGACGTTTAGGCATCAAACCAAGCAGGCACATTTCAGTTTTCAAGTTGTGAAAAATGGCTATCTATTTTCTCGGATTTTTAGACTCGTTTACAATAGTCTTTTGACGCTGGCATTTTGTCTTGACCCCAGCGACAGATCGCCTCAATTGACACCTCATTCGCTGGTAGGAAATATCAGCAGCAGCAGAGTTTTAATTAAACAATTTTCAGATTCAACGTCTGCTTTCGGACTGGCTAAAACCGGATCTTGACTGCTTTGACGTACTCTTAGCTCATGCAACGTAATAGAGAACTTTTTTTATTTATTGATTCACGTGTTACATACGTATCTGTCTAGTTCTCGCGAAGAAGTGAGACACATTCTTGCAGACGTAAAGAGCGCTGACCTCGTTCCAACATCAAAGTATGTACTCACATCGTTTGTCTCTATATTCATTAGATGACGATTTTTTCAGAACTTGGGATATTCTAATTGAGGCGTGTCTTCGCTGTGGTTCGGTTGTGAATAATAGATGGGGAAGGCCTGTTCCGAGCAGAGAAACGTACGCCTAGAAAAAAACGAGTTTTCTTTCTCATTTTTAAAAAATGATTAGTATTGATTGGATTTTGGCAATTTTGAGCGGTGGCAAAGTCAATGCGAAACGATTGGACTCGACGGCGTGCGATCGTCTTTTGAAAGCGTGCTTGCACGGGAGAAATCTCGGCGCCGCGATGCGAGTATTCAATCTGATGCGACACTCGCACTCGATCGTCCCAACTCCCAAAGTAAGGAAGAAAGAAGCGGGGAGGAATAGGCAAACCATTCCTCTCACTCCAGGGATATGGGACTTTGTTGAGACTCGTCGCCGAAAAGGGGAGGGATGTCGCATTGGCGCACTACCTGTGGCAAGGTTACGGCATGCTTATCTAGTGGGTCCACATTTGTATATACTCCGCGGGGCGTGTCGCAGATATTCTAGACGTTTATGATGGCTCGCCGCCTAGCTGGGCCTACGCTTCTATGCTAGAGCCGATGGCCAAGTTTCGAGGCGTAGAAGGAATTTATTACATGGTAACGAAAAGACAGTGAAATTCAGCCAGAAAACAGATTTAATTTTCTAGAGGAGTCTAATGCTGGAATGCGGTGTCGATTTGGACGCTTCTTCGTCGTCGAAGCACTGGGCTTATTCTTCGAGCATCTATCACGCTTTAATAAGGAGCAGTTGCACGGCTAAAGATGCCGCTTTAGCTTGGAGTTATTACGACGAAATGAAAGTAAGAGCGCTTTGGTTTTACATCCGCTTGATTGTCGCAGTCTCCGCTATTCGAGAAATTTCATTTGCCCGACGAAGAAACGTTCGCTGCTCTTCTGCTTACGATCAAAACGCGTTCTGACTTCGAGCGATACGCTTCCGTACGTTACAGTATAGGCAAGGGGGAGTTCTTCTCACCCGCTCGTTTCTAAAGAGAATTCTCGAGGAAATGGCTCGAAATGGCGTCAGCAAGTCCGGTCTCATGAGAAGACCCTTTATGCTCATGTGCAGTCGCGTTCGTCTGGGATCCGGCGGCGCTATGAATCATTCTAACGGGTCAGAACTCGAATCGCCGCGAATTTTTCCACGTTTTCTTTTTTGACGTTTTTTCGGGGTGACTTTAGTTTTGATAAATTGACGTGTTCGAGTGTCCTCGAGACGGTTGAGGAAGTCGAGCCTCGGGCTCATCTGAAAAGGCGAAGCGGATTGATTTGCTCCGCGGTGGTAAACGTCATTCTTCGGACAGTTCAAAATCCTGTAATGACGGAATCCGCGGAACCCGCACCCAGGTTAGAATTCGACAACACATTATTTATTACTTAGTTTTCAAACACACCGAAAAAAAACGCACACGCGCACAGAACCTATACGAGTCATAGAGTGCTGGATAGCTTCGTCACATTATTAAAACCCGAGTAGACAAACGGACTTGCGCGTCCCTTCAACGACGCCGAGTTTCCTCGGCTTCTACCCCTCCTCGTCAGACCGAGTGAAATAGAGTAGGCATTCGGGCCAGGCGCAGAGGAACCTTAGAAAAAAAAGACACCGCCCGTACTCGAAATTAATTTCCATGCCACGATCGATATACCAGAGCTCGTTTTGGGGCGAGAGCCCATCGTATAGGAGGGTTGTGTAGAGCGTTCTGTGGGAAGATAGGCGGCCGGACCAGGCCCAAAGGAGCCACCTTGATAAAGAGCGGTTACAGTACGGCGGGGCTGAGTGCGAACGAAATTATTTATAAACTACTGCTTTGCGGACGATCGAGCCGTTTTCTCATTGAGTATTCCGGCGCTCTGGCGCTGTCAGGACGACACGGAATGCGAATTTGGTAGTGATTCGGCCCCGGATAGGCATCTATTAATTTTGTTATTTGATTGACTGTGACCGAATAGTGTAGTTCTAACTAACTGGGAGCCGATTCTATTCGTTTTCCAAACGAATGGCGCGGTTTTGAGTTCTTGCTTATGTCCGATTCAACAACGTGTGCTCCAGGACTCGGATTATGCATAGGAGCTAAAAGATAAAAAGAAAAACAGGGTTAAAATGAGCATTGTTGATTTGACTGAAATTTTTACAAAAATTAGGATAATTCAAAATTTCAGGGTAGGAAGGCCGACACGTATTTCTGCACGTGTACGTGGGGCTCTTCGCATGCGTTGCCTCAGTAGCAGGGTTATAGTCTCCCGGACCTGGTTGCTTCGGTACTAAGAAAAAGGCTCTGTATGGGCAATCTAACTGTATATGTATTTATACCTTCTGTGTCAAATGCTCTGTATGTCATCGTGTATCGTGGGGCCTGGGAGCGCCGCGGCAAAACGTTGTACGTGTCAGGGCTCGGCACGACTTTTTCTGCAACAATCTCGGCTTGGAAAGAAATTTTTAAATTTCAGAGAGGCTTACTGTCAATAACTTTGTGTTTGCCTGACAGAGACTTAGCAAACGACTTCCCAACTGTTGTACCGAGCTCATATTCATTGGGAGCCGGTGTACTGTTATCTGATAACCGACGTCATTTATATGTTTATTTCATTGGCGTTCCTACCGATCTTAGTTAGGAGCTTGCGTCCCATTGAGTAGGCTAAACCCGATTCCGCTCTCGTAGTTTCATAGCCGCCCGGACCTATACGTTAAAGAAGATCTTTGTAAATTCGCGCGTGTTCGATTTGGCTATTTGCCTGGGCCGGGAGTGGTTGGATCTTCGCTTGGCAATCTAAGTCCGATAGACTTTTCGTGCCCTCGACCCCAATACGGAGAATTCGGTCGATAGTTCGGTCCCGGCGTTTGAAATCCTATTTCATGTAAAACTATTCGTTAGCTCGACTACCACGCAGACACTGACCGGGTGTGTCCACTGGCTGTACGGCGTAGTTGGGGGGCCCGGCGCTAAACGCCTCTCTCGCTCCTACAGACGGCTTTGCCGCCTCTTTTCCCGTATCTCCGGTAGTAACGAAGTAGCCGCCTGCTCCAATGCTGCACGTTAGGTGAGCGTTGGCTAAAAAATGTAAAAGAAATTGGGGTAATTGTGGTAGTCGGTTTTTTGTCACCTCTTGTGTCATATGGGCGAGTTGTGCCTTTGGCCTTGAGAGTTTTGCTTTTGTTTTTCCATGCTATGTCTTCACTTGTAGTGTAGCTGTCGGGTCCGGGAAAATCGGTTACTAAAGTTGGACTGTGTCACAGTTGCTTTCTAATGTTGCGTTCGAATAGATTTACGTTTGTCCGGTTTCGCTTTTCCTACTATGGAATAGCAGGGAGATGACGATAATATCCACTTAGTGTTGAGTTGATAGTCCGCCGGCCCTGGCTTGGGCTTGGCTAAAAAGTTGGAAAAATTTCGATGCAAATGGAAATCGTGCGATCGTGCGAACCCTGTTGAGTGAGCGGCTCTTTTCCCTCCAAAACAATGTATTCGCCCATTGCAGAACGACCTGTCGGTGAGGTGTTAGTTTGCAACGCCCCCCGGTATATTTTTCCTGTATTCTTACGCGGATTTTTCTTCGGCTTCTGGTTTTGCTTTGCTGTTGCAGGTGTTGCTACTTTTACGGGCTGTCCCCCTTCGTGGATAAATACCGCCTTCTGGGCGGGGCGTCCGTCTGGCTCTCCTCGTTTCTCGCTCATTTTATTGGAGTCCAACCAGAGTACACGTGCTTGCAGTCTTTGCTCTCGTTCTGCTTCTATGCCCGAGACGAGCCAAAAGAGAACGACGAACGAGGTAACTATTAGCGACTGTTAGCGTGCGCACTGACTTGGAGCTCGCACGTTCGCGAAGAATTTCCGTCGTACAATCAGCCAAAGCTGCTCGAGGACTCGACTATGAATATCAGAAACGCAACGGTATGTCAGATTTCACGGAGGTCTCGTTTTGAGGGTTCTCTTCTCTTTTTTTCTCGCAGCCAAACGATCTCATCAATATGCAGCACTGCAACTTGCTGTGCTTGCCAGAGAACTATCAAATGAAGTACTACTTCTACCACGATCTCTCCTGGCCTCAGGTACAGCGAACGTACGAATATCGAATCCCAATCGAAGTCACTTCGTCTTCTCGTGTTTCCGCCAGCTCTCCTACGTCGCCGAAGACGAGAAAGGAAAGATCGTCGGTTACGTGTTAGCAAAAATGTAAGAATGACGACATACCGAATCGACAAGACGGAGACGGGGGCCCTTTTAGGGAAGAAGATCCCGACGAAGCACCGCACGGCCACATCACCTCCCTAGTAAGCCAATCGCTGTCCAATCGTCTATCGAACCACAACCTATCGGTTCCAGGCAGTAAAACGACCGTACAGGCGATTGGGACTCGCCCAGAAACTCATGGATCAGGTGTGTTGTAAATCAGACGACGTGATTTTCCGTTTTTATTTTTTTTGTTTCGTAGGCTTCACGTTCAATGGTTGAATGTTTCGCCGCGGAATACGTATCGCTTCACGTAAGAAAGAGGTAGGAAAGCTGTCTCTTCAAAGTCTCTTGCCTTTTCAATGAATTGGTTTTAGTAACCGTGCTGCGCTCCACTTGTATGAAACCACGTTGAAATTTGAGTAAGAAATACAAATAAGCAATTATGGAGTGTTTTTCCTAATGTTATTTCTTTGATTGAAGAATCTACGACACTGAGCCTCGTTATTATGCTGATGGCGAAGACGCGTTTGCTATGAAGAGAGACCTGAGCTTCATTCAACAGGAAGTGGACGAAGATAGAATGAGAAGGCATTTGAAGCCTATCAAAGGAGCAATTAGGGAAGTACAGTAAGAGCTTTTTTGTACTTTATGTGTACGGATGTATGGGATTATCAGCTGGTGTCAAACTATGCTGTAGAGCAGTTAAGGAGGGTTGATATTACAGTTGAAAAAAGTTAGAAAAAAAATGACAGGAGGATTAACATAACGAAAGAAAGGACGGTTGAAGGTTTGTAAACGAATGTGGGCCTCTATTTTGCTATGACTCTTTCTCTAGTGCAGTGAGCATTCCTTTTGAAATTGTCAAAAATAACTTGGGTGACTACTTGGGTGTGGCAGGGGTGTGGCTACTTTCGTTGTAACGCGCTTTTTGACCACGTGGTCTCTCTTACGATCGCCGCAAAAGAAGTCGAAGAACCCAGGTACGACGCTCTTTATCAGTCGAAAGGTATCGAGAAATGTTCTTGATGCCTTTTGCTGCTACGAAGTCGCAGAAAGCGGGCGTGTTTTCATCGAAACGTAAAAGGCGGCGTTGGGAAGAAGCCTTGTCTTGTTTTGTAGACTGGATTGTGGGTAGCCTATGAAGAAGAAGGAGACGAAGAGGTAGACCGCGGTCCCAACGTCCTCGGCAGGACGGGTTGGTCCAACTGCGGGACCACGGAGGCTTGCAACTTCCTCATAGTTGCAGTCTTCTAAACTGCCTGTATGCCTCCTCTTGGTATGAGGCCATAGCGTCTAAAAGGCCAGCGTCTCCTGGGCAGGCCTACATCAACTGCTCAAGTGGTTGTGCAGCCCCGAGAAGGAAAACTGCCCGTTCACGGCGTGCATCTCCCAGTTGAGGCTACCATTCTTTATTGGTAGTCTCTCCCGGAGAACGACGCCCACAGCAAAATACGTGCCTGCAAGCGTCTTCTTTATTTATTTGCAGGCATACATACCCAAAATGAGTATTGAATCAAAAACGAGGACGTAAAGATGACAGGTACATATAGAGCGGATTGTCTGTATTTTGCACTAATGTTCTCGTTGATAGGGCTTTGGGGTCCTGAGCATGACCCCATTATTAAAAACTGCTCCCGGGGTCCTGGGCAAGACCACGTCAACAAAAACTGCCCGCGAAAGAAGAGGGGGGGGAGGTCTGTTTGTTTTTCGTTTTTTATTGAAATAAAATTTCTGTACCCTACCCTTTCCTCCATGGCGGCAGCAGCGCACGCGGGGTGCACTACCCCGCCGGTGCCCTAAACTAACTAGCCTCGAGGATCCAGACCCTCTTCCCGCGCGCTAAGATGCGTGGGTGGGGGACGCCGCGGAAAGAGGGTCTGGATCCTCGAGGCTATAAACTAACCTAACCTAACTACCTAAGCGCGTTAGGGGAGCAAGGCGTACGTCATGTTATGCGCCTACTAATCACTACGACGACACATGCACGAATCCGTTTTTTTGCATCAGCCGTTTGCTCTTCTTATCTTCGGCAGAAAACCGGAAATAGCCCAATTCATCCTGCAAGAGTACAACTGTACCTTCAGGCTTCAGGCTTTGACGCAAAGTACTTACCAGTCAACTCGTCGATCGAAGAGATCGATCGAAGAGATCGATCGAAGAGATCGATCTTCAATGCGCGCGGAAGTCTTTGCGAAGAACAATTAATCGCCTGTATTTATCCTAGTAGGTATCCGCAAAAAACGAGCGCGATTACTTGTGGAAGAGACGCTGCATGTTTTGAGCTCGCTTTGCCCCCGTACAAGCTATTCTGGAAAAGCTCTGCTGCTCTAGAGAAAAACGGCAATTGCGATAGGTAACGGTGAGAAGACGCACGCCCGGCTCGCTTCCGTTGCACGCAAATCAATGGCGGCGTGAGGAGGCGAAACGGCGCGCTATCGCTACCGACCGACATGCTAGCCACGTACTACGTCTTTCTTTGTCTTTTCTGAAGCGTAGATGCAGCGATTTCTTGCAGAAATAGGCGCGACATGCGTTCTTAGAGAAGGCTCCGTAATCCCTGGCCCCTTCGCTAGCTCGCGAGGGTCTGGAAGCCTCGAGACAATCGCTGAGGTTCGCCGCAAGCCTACGCTTCCAGACTTTGAGGACGCTCGTCGAAGCCGAAGAGCACGAGGCTACTGTACTGACCACGTGACTGATAGCCCGAATAATTTACCAATAGATTAATTAACCTCTCTATGAAACTTATATATCTATGATGAAACTACCTGAAAGCCGCATTCGTTTGGTCTACTAATATATGTGTCACGTTCTAAAAAGGAATAAGCCAAAAAAGGCTGATCAAAATTTAAAACAAAAAGCATGCACAATAAAACAGATAGTCTAATTGTGAGTCAATTTTAAAATCTAGCTTAGGCCACAATATATAGATATAATATTGTATCAAATTGCAATCAGTTGAGGGAATAAAAACTTCGTTTTCCCACATCGAGTAAAACTTTTATAAAACTTACGCCACCACCACTTTAAGTCTCGAATTCTTTGGGCGACATCTGCCACAGTAACCGCCACAACGACCTGTGGCAACGGCATTGCCATGCGAGAACGTGATTTTTTCAGAAACGTGGCCGCCTTCTTTAGTCCACTCGTTTTCAGCGTCCAACACCAGCCCCGTTTCCCTTAGGTCGATTTTGAAGGAACCCTAAAAAAAGAAAAAGATGAATACATGAATAAAAGATGATTTTATTGCTCTCACCATAGGACAGGATCCCGTTCTGCTGTAACAGTCAGCTGCTGAGCCGTACTCATTGCGGCCTTCTCCAGTTGTAAATCGATAGTCATTTGCTATGTAGATGAACAAGGTAATTTAGTCAGTCTTCCACGGTAAGAGAAAAGAGGAACTCACTTATAAGTTCCATTCTCGTCAGATCCAGTCGAACTCGACTGAAAATCGTGTGTCCGCTCCCTTGAAATTTCTCCGGTCGAATGAAACGGTTCTGCTGCTCTTGAACGATACTAGGACACGTGCTGGGATTCAACAGTCTGAGAAAACGAGAAGGTTAACAAAAAGAATTTTCGTGAGCAAAGTCTTCTCTTACCTGTAAGCGTACGTACTGCCAAAATTTTGCAGGTGAGACGAAAGAGGAACGTATTCTTCGGGGACGTAAGTACGCATCCCGTAGCAGTAGATCTACAGCAAAATCATAAGAGCCACGCTTCAGATTAGAATACTGAATTCTTACTGATATCAAGCGATTGGCTATCTTCAACGTGTAAAGTCCGTCCGTCGTCTTTCTCTGCTTCCTCTGAACGTCTCGACACGACACGGGAGGGCAAGGCTCCATATTGCAGGACTGGCTCAAACTAGGCCGATCTTTGGATACACAGCGCTCGTTGGCGAGAGCGTTGCCGCTCCCGTCGCCAGCAACACAGGTGGCGCTCCGCGATTGCAGTCCAGCACCGCAGGGAACAGAACACTGACGAAAAAACAACGTCAGAAAAGAGTTTGAGTTTGACATGTGACATCGTGTACCTCGTCCCAATCTCCCACTTTCCATTGACCGCACTCGCCCCGGCACGGACTTGTCTCGGACGGACGCACACCGTCGCACTTCCCGGCGTCGACTCTTGATCCCGTTGCAAAGTCAAAGCAGGCGACCTGCCGTCTTTGAACTCCCGGTGCGTTGCACGTCGCCGCCGAGCACTGCGACCACCCGCTCATTCGCCATTGGTGACGAACCGGCGTCACGACCTCTTGGGGACAGGGACGCGTCTGGCACGTCTTGCGCGCGGAAGGCGCGGGAGTCGAGCACAGCGTTGACGACACGATTTTGCTGCCACGTTTGCAGTAGAGCGAACGAGTTTGCTCGCCCTGTCCGCACGTTTGAGAACACGCTGACCACGACGATGGACGCCACGAGGGACACAGGGAGAAACGGCACGACTTGTGCGTCTTTGGCTTGCGTCGATGACGACAGTATTCGTCGGACACGTGGCGCTTTTGAGCATCGCGGCAGTAGACGCGACGCGACTTGGTGCCTTTGCCGCAAGTAACGGAGCACTGAGGAGACAAGAAGCCGTTACTACAATACAGTATGTACATATAGTGCAGCGCGGTATTTATTACATCTTGGAACGGTTCGGTGTGCCATTTGGGACAGGGACCGGCTGAGCAACGTTGCGTGCTCTCCGGCTTCGTCTCCGGGTCGCAGAAGGCATCCTGCGCGATTCGCTGGTTGCTGTCAAGACAACGCACTTTACGATGTTGATTGCCTCGGCCACACGTTTTAGAACACTAGAGAATCGTTGATTATATAAACGGTTTCTCATAAAATATATGTCTCTCACCGGAGACCAGTCTTCTGCGTTCCAGTCATAGCAACTCACTCGCGATTCGCACTTCTCCGTTTTGCCGGCGAGTCGTTCCGACCCGTTGCATTCCGAGTCCGGCAACAATTTCCCATCGGGACCCCGGCACAGGACAGCCTGTCGCCTGACGCCAGAACCGCACGTAACAGAGCACTAAATTCGCAAGAAAAACTCTCAACGTGAACTGGTTTGTCTCAATCTATCTTTACCTTAGACCAGCTGCCGAGTGCCCACTTTCCGGCCGGACAATACTTCAACAGGCACTCCTCGTTTTCCTTCGGCTTTGAGGATGCATCACAGTTGACCGAATCAATAACGTTTCTTCTCTCGTCGATGCACTGCACCTGACATAGACGTCGACCATTTCCACAAGAAGCTGAACACTAATAAACAATCAGATGCCGAAATGCTCACACAAACTCGCCGCCTGTTTACCTCGCTGCAAGAGGTCTTCATCCACGATCCGCACCGTTCGCCGATGCACTGTCGCGACGTCGTCGGTCGCGCCAACCGGACGCAGCGTGCCGCAACAACTGGAACGTCGTGAGTGTTGACGCACGACAACCGTCTCGACTGGACGCCCTTTCCGCATCGTTTCGAACACTAAAAGAATCCGATAGAGAATCAGGAAAAAAACGTATTGACGCTGGAACTCACGATTGTCCACGAGTCGGCTTTCCATTTGTAGTCCTCGCAGTGCCGCTGGAGACACTCTTGCCGTTCCTGCGGTCGGGTGCGCGGATCGCATTGCTTGTCGTCGACGAGACGTCGCTGCACGAAATCGGCGCACTGTACGCGGCGTTGCTGAACGCCCCGTCCGCAAGTAACGGAACACTACAAAAGAAAAAGTATATGAGGCTGAAATTTCTCACTTTTCCTTTATCATAACTACCTTGCCCCAAGCCCCGATTCGCCACTCTCCGTTGATTTTCACGGGATTCGATTTGACAACTGACGGCGAAGGACACGATTTCACTATTTGGCACGACTGCCTTTTTGCCGCTGGCTTTTCCGTTAGATCGCACTTGGACGCGTCTACATGCGTCGCTCGTTTGCCGCCTTCGCGTTTCATGCACTTAACAACACTCGACTGAGTGCCGTTTCCGCACGTCACCGAACACGTCGTCCAAGAAAGACTCCATCTAAAAGAAATAAACACGTAGTAGGGGGGGTCAAAGAGTCGCCGGAGGACCAACTCACTCAAAATAGCAGGCCGCGTTGCACGGCTTCGCGTCCGGCTTTAGGCGAGCTTTGTCGGCACAATACGCATCATCGACAATGGGACCGCCGCCATTCTGACGGCACACGACGATCCTCTTTTCGTTTCCTTGGCACTCGCGACTGCACTGATTCGTCCATTCGCCTTGTTCCCACGCGTAGGAGAGCGCCGGAACGCTGCTGCTTGTCTTCTCTTTTCGGTTGGGCCCATTGTACGACCATCTAATGTCAGCTGTGCGTAATCGTCCCACAGACAAAACCTGATCAGAAAACAAGACGAATTGACATCTTGCCTCGTTTTCTCATCCGGAATAACTTGCCATTAGCGTAACCGCTTGATCGGTAGCGCTGGACGTCGTCAACGTTTCGAGACCATTTTGGGAACCGTTGTAATACCACGAAGTGCCCGCACCCTGGTACTTGTTCCGACCGAGACGAATGAAGTAACCGCCGTTGAAGATGTACCGATTCGATTCGTCCATCACAGCTGTAGGTAGAGAACGTTGATGAATAAACACAGGCTTATCTCTCCCGTATTTTCCCCCCCTCCCTATTACCTAAATAATTGTCGTCGCGAGCTTGAAGTGGCGTCTGGCGAACGACGATGTGCGTCGCGCCGCGGGGAAACGTCACCACTCGATTGTAACCTGTCGAAAAAAATAAAGTCATAGATAAAAAGAGATCGCGCGAGCCTTTGTTTCTTTTCTCTAACCGTAGGTCGTTCGATTCACGGAACCCGTCATTCGCTCGCACGTGCCTCCTCGACCGCCGCACACGCCGCATCGATCGCGCTTCGCGTCGCTACCGAGAACGCGATCGCAACCGGCCGGCTACAAAGAAGAAGAAGAAAAAAGACAAACGAATTATTCAGCGGTTTCCATTTGCATCATAAAGATGATGGGATGGGACCTACCCTGCACTGGCCTTCGACGCATACATCAAAGCCGTCCGGCGAGCAAGGCGTGCCGTCGACGACTTTCGACGACAGAATATAGACTTTGTAGTTGTTTGTCGTTGAGTGGCAGAGGAGCTTGCAGCGATCAGGACCTTTGGCTAAAAAAATAATCAGAAAGGCAAACGGAATTGTTTCCCTAGCCGCAAACGCTAAGTCGATAAACCACCCGTACCGGCGTATTTGGGTAGCCAGTGAACGCGCTGCGGTAGATCGGCGAAATTGTGCGGTTTGTTGTTGTATTGAGAACACTGCACTTGCCGGAAGGGCGTCGAGCCGACGGCACATTCCTGCGCGCGGAGACAAAAGACCGTTATTCACATAAACCGCAGCTCTAAAATAACGAACTTACGTTAGTCGAACAGGACCGATATCTACGTCTAGTTCCCGTGCAAAAAGCGCCGCCACCCGATGGCCTAAAACAAAAACAAAAAATTTTTTCATCATAGAAAAACATCAATAATCGCGCGGTCGCGTACGTTGGGTCATCGCATCGTCGTTCGGAGAACTGAACGCCGCCGCCGCACGTTCTCGAGCAGACGCTGTACGACGACCATTCGCTCCATCCGCCGTTCACGAGTCGACTCACAAAGTTCTTGGGCTCGCACTTGCCTCGCATGCACCATTTCCCGTTGGCGCACGGCGTCCCGTCGGCCCACGGCATGTGCTGCGTTCGGCAGGCCGGCGTCAGAGTCGACGAACACCACAAAAGCTGACAAGGAGAACTGATCTAAAAAAAAGAAAAGAAAATATATACATACATATATAAGACATATATTGATTTCGGTTACCATGTGCTTGCAACGAGTGACCCCTTTGCCGAATACCATTTCACACTGTGCATCGAGATCGAACAACTCGCCAGGCAGTCTCACTGGCTTAGCATTCCTCTGAGCGACACGTGGTCTGTTGAGCAGACAGGCACCATTTCCACCGCTGCACACAGAAGAAACGGTGGTCAAATTAATAAATTATACACAAACACTCTTGTAACCTGAGAAAGGATGTGATTGCTTGACTACTGCATCTCGACCACGACCAGGGGCTCGTCAGATAGCTCAGGCTCGGCGCCATGATGCGATATTCGTCGGGCGCGAGCAAGCAGTCCTGCGCCGCGCCGTCGTGCGGCATATTCAATCTAAACGAGAACGAATTAATGATTCTAATGAGCGATTTGCATTGTCATGCAGGCCGGAGGGGCGCAGGTGCAGGTGCGCGCTGTCTCAAAGTCACTTTCCCACATGAATAAAACGTTCCCATTGCGAGCCTCTCTCTCTCGTCTTCGTAAACGAGCGTATCGAACGAGACGAAAGAGGGCATGCGCGCAGAGAGTTTGGCGGGAATTGTGCGCGCGAAAAAATGAACGGATAGTTCGCGCTCAAAAAAACAAACGTAAAACACGGAAGCGGAGGACTCGGGGAAACAATGTCAACAACACGGGGGCGACGACGACAACGGCGACGACATCGGATTCCGCGCAGCAAACTGCATCGCGTTTGTATGGACTTACAGGTGACCGACTTCGTGGGCCGTCGTGAAGGCGGACGACACGCCCGTGTCTTCGACGATCGTACAGCTGCGTAGTGCGTTGCACATTGCCCCGAGTTCGGCGAGTCCGAGCGTGTCGCAGTGCGACGAGCCCTTGCTACGACAGATGTTCGTCTTCGTGAAGAGCACGGCGACGTCGTGGTGACCCTCTTCGCCGTTCGGTCGATTTTCCGTCTGTTGCCATTTGCAGAAGCTCGTCAGCGTCGCCGGCGCGCTGCTCGACACGACGAAGCCGGCCTTCTGTTGATTTTTGGCGGGAGAATAATTTTTATTCGTATCGATTATACGATTCGCTTCCTCCCCCATTCTCACCGGATTGCTTTCCACAATCAAAATACGAACGATGACGACCTTGACGTAATTCCCCAGAGACGGATCGCTGAACAAAACAGACACCTGCACAGGAAGCGAAACGGAATTAGCACAAAAAAAACCGCCACCTGCACACGACGCGTAACCAACGCGCACGTGCCAAGTCTAATCCCCCCAGCACTAAACAACATTCTTCCTTACCACATTCATGACTGTCGACAGATACTCGACGAGTCGCCGGCCGTAAAACGTCGCCATCGACTCGTCGGCGACGACGAGCATTTCGACGAAGTTCTCCATAGACTGCGATCGTCGTCGACGACGCGTCAGTGCGTCGACGGAACGAGCGACGTCATTCGCCAACGCGCCTTTTTTTTTTCGAGGAACAGGAAACAAGAATAGGTTAGATCAGATAGAATAATCGGAAGTGCATATGATGCCCAGCTGATGTCACAAAAGCAGCAGCTGGCATTGGGAACAAAAAGGAGAGGCGAGGCCACCCCGCTATCGAACTACTAATGGTATACGCGCGGCTCTCAGCTGTCTAAGCAAAGGCCCGAAACGTCCATCTATTCGCTATGCAAACCCCCACTGCATAAACAAGCGCTCGTGTGCGCGCGATGCGTCGAAGAAAAAAAGGTAGCTTCACACCTTGTCCAGTTACGTCGCAGAACGACGTCTCGGCGTTATCGCGCCTATAGACGACATGAGGACGATTGTAAACGTCGTCGCCGTCGGTATCGTTTGACGTGGCTGTCAGCGGCTCGACGAAAAATTGACCGGCGTCCGTTCGATAGGCACCCATCTGTAGAACGAAGCCAGAAACACAATTACGCTGACTGCCGATTAATTGCGTGAAGATGTTCGCGAGTGCGCCGCCGCCGTCGCCGCCGTCGCCGCCGCCAGAGCTCCAACTCTCTCGGCTAGGCGACTCAATTACTAATTAGCTGTCCAACTCTGGAGGGCGTCTGGGTGGGGGTAACGCTGTAGTTTGGGGGGTGCGCAGACGCGCGAGGACGACGAATACGCTCGAGATTCGCGAGAGGGAGACCGTCGTTCGGCTTGCTTTGGCCAAATCGATTCTGTCTCGGACGAAACGCCGGAAATCGAAGAAAAAGCCCTTATTCTCGTCGGGCGGGGACCCGCCCGCCGGACGGTATCGGTCAAACGTCGTTGCGTTTAGGGTCCGCGTAGACGCAAGGCTTCGCATGTAAGCGAGAAGTGCCACAACACGCGTTCGGTAAGAGAGGACAGAGCGTGGGAGGGAGCGCTACGTAATGAGAAAATTATCGCGAGTCGTCGTACCAATCCGCCGCACAGATTGAAGCTAGCCGTCTTCGAACGAACGAAGTCGGTTCGGCCCGTGTAGAAGCACCGCTTGAGGTTGTTTTGATCGGCGTCGGTGCTCATCAGTCGAGTGCGACGACCGCCCTTCGAGATCCGTTCCACGGATAAGGAGCCGGCGAGGAATTCTGCGTCGGGCTCGAGATGAAGCTCGATAGTTTCGCCGAAGGCGCGAAAGACGAACGAGCGTTGCTCCGCCGCGTCGTTGTCGCGCTTCGTTCGCACGCTGTCCAAGCGGCGAGGAGTTACGAGTTCGTGTCCTAAGGACACACGATAGATCGTAGCGATTACTCCCACATATTTTGGGGCCATACGGACCTTGGGGTAGATTGGCGTTGCAGGAGAATGCTGCGAGTAGAAGGAAGAGAAGCGAGACGATAAGTGTTGGCATTCTGTCGCTTGCGTCAACACAGCGATCTGAAGACGTAAAGCTTTCGGCACCGGTCCGACGTTACTAAATGCACGAGCAGATCGGGAGACAGCAAGTTTATAGTGCCGCGAATATCGCGTAGCCCGGCTAATTGGATCGGCGTCCGTGTGCGCACGAGAAAAGGCGGGTCGAATGACGAACAAAGCCGCAACATCCGCGCCGGGAGTACAGCTTCGTTTGTGCGCGAGCCAATAGGACTTCAAGCTAAATTGCTTCTTCCGTTTATACGGGGGAGTGTATCAGCGCGTTCGATTGAAGGATGCCCTTGGGGGTCGTTTTTGCGAAGCACCTGCAGTGCAGCTCGTAAACGGTTGTGTCACAACAAGCGATGCTCGGAGTCCAAATTGATCCGGCTGCACAATCGCACCGCTTTCCATCAACACGGATCTGAAGAACGTAGGAGTGGCCGGCTGTGAAATGTAAACACGCGATTACCACCGCTACGATTTTTGTTACGCTATCGCCTTGGGTATCCCCGGTGGGCGCCCTCGTCCGCCCATCTCCTCCTCCGGCTCCGCCCCGTTGGAATGCAGAGTACACTGACCTAAAAACACACAATGACGTCACCGACAGTGCGAAAGCAACGACACGCGCGGTATCTGGAAAATGGACAGGCACATATAATTCTACCAGGAGATACAACACCAATCAAGAACAGAAAGTGTAACAATGCATAGGAACGAATGTCTAGAAGTCAGTCTGTCTGGTCGTTACCATTCATTCGAATTCAACGAAGAAAACGCAGTTTGAGTCTGTGACTGGGAACGAAGCAGCGACCGCAAAACCCCCCGCAGAAGCCCCTCACAACCACATAGCCTCCCTACACACAAAAGCAGACCGTGTTTATCGAAGAGACACAGACCTCCCATCATTTATTGCCAAAGAAAACCTAATCCAATATGGTCTCACCGCTCTATAGTCGATTCTCATGTGGTTGTGCTCAAAATGACCTGTCTGTTCCCACTGATCGACTGACGCCAGCTCGAAACCAGTTCCGGTTAAATCGATGTGAAAAGTGCCCTAGTGTAAATAAAGCAGAGGAAAACTTAGATGACTATCATTTCCCGCTAAGAGTGATGCCACGTGCCTGTGGGCAAGGCTGCTGACTGAAGCAGTCGCCGGCGGACGCAAATTCGGGCCGCGATCCATTAGACGTCGCGAACGTCAGGTCATCAGCTGCTCATGCAAAAAAGCACGACCACAGAAGACACAAGTAGGCTTGTTTGCACCTGTTTCGCATACGATCGAGTGTTGTGACTTACTTTGAATCTCCAAAACATCGATGAGTAGACGAACTTTGAAAAAGAACGACGCGCCGCGTTCCGAGTACAGCTGGTTCTTGTATAGGCGTTCGTCCGTGACGTCATGCGGGCAGAAGCGATGTTTTTCTAGGCTAGAAAGCGAGACGGATTAGACATCAGTCGCGTTCTGGCGGTTTTGCGCCACTAAGTGCGCTCACTTACTAGTAGGGAAATACGCGCGCATAATTTCGTTTTTCCCCACTGGGAAGCGTGAGATATTCGCATGGAAACGTTCCTGCCATTCCGTGGCAGTACACCTGACAGAAAAGTCCATCTTATTCTCTTTGCGAGCGAGGGAGCCGAGAAAAAAATTACCCGAAACAGACGACCGTTCTTTTCGAGAGTGTATTCCATGTCTTGAGCGTATTTTCTCGATTTCCATTCGGCGCACGAAGACGCTGCGAGAAAAAACAGAGGGCGGGGACTGACATAACTGCGGTGACTGACTCACCCTCCGCGTAGACTCACCATTTCCTTCCGGGGTACATTCGTGGCCTCGGCATCGCTTGGATCGAGGCGGTTCCGATTGATCGCACGTCAAATCCGATTCGGAGACGCTGCTCTCGTCCACTTCCACGCACTCAACGCTTCTAATTCGGTCACCGAATCCGCACAGAGACGAGCACTACAGGAACAAAAAAAAAACGCGGCACGCGTGTACGTGTGCAGGACTTCCCATTCTTTTCCGCGTTGGTTTACCTCGCCGAAGCGTCCTGTTCTCCATATTTTCACCGTGCACGGTCTCACGATGCAGGGCTGAATGCGCGAAGATGGTCGTTCGAGTGCGTCACAGCGATCATCGGAGACGACCAATCCTGGTGCAAGTCCGGATGTTCGAATGCACATGACAGACGCCCTCTGAACTCCAACGCCGCAAGTCACAGAGCACTGGCCCAAATCGACGAAGCCCCAGCTTGAAGGAGAGAGGAAATTCAGTGAAGTTTACTTTAGCTATTTGGACGATATTACGTGTAGCTGCAATGCGTGTTGCACGACTTTTGCTTGCGCTTTTCGGCTGCTGTCGGTAGGTGGTTGCATCGTTCAGGTGGCATTATCTGCCGATCTTGAATTCGAATGCATTTCAATTCTTGGAACTGAGTGCCTTTGCGGTGAGCGGAAGCGTCTTAGTAAAACAACTAAACGGGGGACTGTTTTTTCACACTACCTTGGCAGTCTTTGGAACAGCTTGTCCATTCGCCCGCATACGTCCAGGTAAAGCGAGGATTCACCAGATGCGCATAGTACTCCCACGAAAGCAACGTGTCGCGGCTCTTTGAAAGATAAAACACCGCATCAGTCGAGGCAAAGTGTACCGACCCAAACAACGTCGTACTTTTTCAAAAGACACCCGCTCGTCGCCGACCGCCTCTTTTCCGCCGCCGCCGCGTTTGTGAATCTAGATATGTAAATAATAAATAGATGCACGCAATAGTGGCTGAAACAAATGCGGAACCTCTATCAGCACAGGTTCATCGAGTCGAGCAAGACAAACCAGCGATTCGAGCCCGTCTGATTTTCTGTCGTACTTCCACCAGGCTCCTCCGGCTTTGAAGACGAAAAATCGCTTCTTCAAGTTGCTACCGTTTAGGACAGCATGACCAGAACTGTTTTTCACGACTAAGAAACGCAGAAGTTACAGAAAGCCATCCATAGTCATCCCAGTCATCTCCCCTCCTAATCATATCGGTACTAATGGGGCACCAGTAAGGTTGCCCATCTACGTGCTAGGGCTTTAATTGGGTACCCCAAGCGTGCAGCAGACGCGGTGGGAACAATTACACTAGAAAGACAACCTAATCAAAGACGTCTCTCCGCTGCCATTACACTAAAAAAAGAAGAACGATCGCCCGGGAAGATGACGACGTCATGTCATGCAGGAAATGCAATACAAGACAAGATTCCATTCGCTAACTGCCTAAAGGGATTGGGATTCCTTGCCTAAATAGTGTCCGTCGCTGACGTTCCGCTTCGTGCGAATGCTGGCACTACCATTCGGTGCGATAAAAGCCAATTTGAAACCTATATATATACACAGAGAGCACGCAAGTCAGTCAATCTATTCTATATCTTGTCGGGAATGGACCGGAGGGGCCCCCAAGTCAATTAGGTACGCGCATCTTTTCGCCCAACCTTTTTCCTTATTATCGCGTCTAGCGGCCGCTAAGCCAATTTTTTTAGTTCCTAAGCCCCTCCAGACAAATTCCACTAACCGTCATCGATTTGACTCAAACGGCCCGTCACCCGATAGCACGTTGAACTGCTGCCACCGCAGACGCCGCAGACGTCCAATTCCTTGTTGGAGCCAAACGCGCCATCACACCCAGCAACCTATAGCAAAACGCCCAATGAAAAAAAATATACAAAATTCACCGCCGCGCGCGTCCGTGTCTCACTTTGCACTGACCGCCGGCGCATCTTCCCGTCGGCAAGTCGGGTCGGCACGGCGTTCCGTCGACGACGTCGGGAGGAAATACGAAAGAGACGGCACCGTCGTCGGTCGAGCAGAATAGCTTGCACTGGGACTCCAATTCTAGAGGAGGCACGCCAAATTGAGTGAGTCGGAGTCGGAGGCAGTTTTTCTCACTTTTTTTGTAGACGGGTATCCAGCGTATCGTTGTCGGCGCACGATAGCTTAGTTCGTCGAAACCCAAGGTGGTTCCGTCAAAAACAGCGCACTGCTTCTCACGAAAATCGTCGTCACCAGCCGGACATCTCTACGCGAGACAAACCGGAAATTATAATTATTCGCCAAATTTTTGTCTTCACATACCCTAATGTTACACGGTGTGTACTTCATTTGTGCACCTTCGCAATCGCCCCCGCCAAGCGTAGGTCTGAAAAAAAAAACAGCGCTGCTGCAAGTGGAGGAGTAGAAGTTCGAGCGTACCTGGGTTGATCGCAACGTCGCATTGCTGCAGCAACCCCGCCCCCGCACGATCGCGAACACGGGCCCCAATCCGACCAGGGCCCAAATCGTCCGTCCGTGCCTTCGATGGTGCATTTTCCTCGATGGCAGTGCTAAAACGGCAACGCGTTCGCGATATCTCCGTGCGGCTGCTCTTGGTCACCCGTACTTTTCCCACGCCGCATCGTGTTCCGTCTGCCCATGGCAATCCATCTGTCACGCAGTGAGCGTCAGGATGCTTTCGGCACCACAGCGTCTCGCACGGAGGACTCTGCGTACTGTACGCTCAGAACAAGAGAGAAAAAAAGAGGACCCCCTTCGTACCCGTTGGGGACACGACTTCGCCCCTGGACCCAAGACAAGTTCACACTGTTCATGGAGACTGTACGCGCGGCCGGACAATTTTCGTCCCAGCTCGATTTCGTTGCCTCGAGCCTCATCGGACAAGCACGGAACGGTGACATTGCGTTGACTGGAGAAATGACGATTACAATATTTATTGACTGTGGACCGAGCGCGTTCTTGCCTGAGGATTTGCGCCATGGCCTGACGACTGCACGACGACCAAGTCCACGGATCGTTGCCGTCGCCGTGACGCTCGGCCATGATGCCATAGTCCCCGCTCGACTCCGAGCACATACCGTTATGGCTGTAGTGATTGTCTTTTCGAAGTCCTAGACTAAAACGAACGTCATTTCTTCTTCCCAAGAAGAATTCTCTTTTCCCTTGGCACTCACGCTATGCCGAGATTGTGCGCAATGGAGAAAGCAGCGCCGAGACCGTTGGCAAAAATGATGGAGCAGCTCTTCTGAGGATTACAAATCGATCGACTCCACGCGCCACCAAACGAGGGCCACGGTTGTCTCGAGAGGAGTATGGCCATATCGTAGTCCGCTAGATGGGATGCATTTTCTTTCTGTCGCAGCCGATTTTGGTACTCGCAGAAAAGTTCGAGTGTCTTCATCATGTCGCTGGAGACGGTCAGTTGCGTCTGAAGAGAAAAAATGCAATTACGTCACCATTTGTCGTCTCGTTACGTCGTTGAATTCCATTATGATCAATCGGGTGAGAACTAAATCAACTCGATTTTCTTTGGTGGAGATGGCTCGGATAAGGCTTCGCGCCTGCAAAAAAAAACGAGTCGTGCAGTGGCACGAATGGAATGAACGAGTTAGCGTACGATTCTCGTGACTGCTACGACGTAGGGCTCCGCTTGCTTCTGAAAATGGCCGTATGAAAGAGGATCCACGACGACGAGAAGTTTGATCGTTGCCGACGTCGTTTCTTTTTCAATCGCAGCGCGTCGTTCTCTCGAGACGGGGAGAGCTATACAAACATTCTCAGCGAACCGCAAACGCGTTTTTTTTCCTTTTCGCTCACCGGTAAAATTCGCTGATGACGATTCGTGTCGCGTTACGACGACTCCCAAGCGGCTAACATTGAAAGAAGGATTGAACAGCGCGCCGTTGGCCAATCGCAGCGGTTCGATGAGATAGACGTAGTCGTTCGTAAAAAAGTAGCCAACCTTAAATGCAATAAAACACATGTAGACCGATTTACGACAAAAGGCTCTACGGTACCATTGGAAGACATATGCTAACAGCCGCTTCTTCGATGTCGTTCGTCGTCTCTTTAGTGTCGTAGACCATGCAGCGCGTGCCGCTCGTTTCTGTGCGCAAGACGCCGTCGCGCCCGAGTCGCTGCACGATTGTAACATTCGACGGTGTCGCGGACTCGCGAAGCGACAGTTGAAACGAACGATCGAACGCTTCCACTCGCAGATTGACAGCGGCGACGACGACGTCCGAATTGGCTCGAGGCCAGGGCGTTTCGGCTCCGTTAGCGTCGACGTTTATTACGACGCCGGGGCTTTTGTGATGATCTGCATGAGAAGAAATGTGGTCGGAGAAAAAATTGCAGGGGGCACGCGATCGGTTTAGCTGGCAACGTGCCAAGAAAGTCCGTGTGGTCTGAAGTGCTTATTCAATGTAGCATCACAAAAAAGACGTTTCCAAAGGGTCCCCCCGGCCCCGGCCTCACAAAAAAAGACGTTTCCAAAGGGTCTCCGGGTCCCCTGCCCCGGTCCCAACGTACGTACCGGCACTGGCTGGATCGTGGTCCGCGGCGGAGTGATCGAAGAGAACGAGAGCCGCAACTACTAGCAGCATGCAGCGGCAAATCATCGTACGTACGTAGAACGGCTACAGGAAAAATAATAGCGTCAGAAATGAATGGGACTAATGGCGTACCGCTAAAGAGATGACGTTTTCACGAGGAGCAGACTTGACTTCAACTGACAATTCGATCAAGGTCACAATTCTTATGTATGGTCCCCAAGAAACCTAATCCGAGAGCTATCGGAGCTTCGGGGCACGTGAACAAAAAACATGCCAAAGAGGCGCCGCGCCGTTTAATGACAACTTGGAATGACAACTAAACGCAAAACGCATATCATAATCTTTGCAAGACCACCACTTTTGGTCGAAAAGAGAGTTTCGGTAAGAGATTGTCGCCTAAGCGGACGCCGCCGTCGAATCCGTCGACGGCGAAAAGAATGGTAAAACGATCCGCCGGAAATTGATCTGACGCCTCGCACATTAGATAGTCAAACTGCGACGCAAATTCGATATCAGAGATACTTCGCTCCGTTTTCCGATATCTTGCAAAAAGAAAAAAAGCGTGGTCGATACAGCAAAGCTGCCTCTGGCACTTACTTCAAAGGAAGAATCTCTCCGAAACGAGATACGCCCGTTTGAGCCGCCAAAACGCCGATGTGAATAGATGCCATCTTTCCTTTGACGTCAAGAAAGAAAGAAAATGAAGAAAGAAAAGAGCGAGAACCGCCTACTCGTAAGCAGACCATGCAAAGAAATATGATCGTGAAGTTGGGAGAATGCCACGCCGCCCGGGTAATTGTAGGCGGAAGCAGACACGTTGAACAGAAGGGCGACGAGCGACGCGGCAATGCTGCCTATCACCAGACAGACACATGCAAGTGATTTGATACTCGGACTCCTAAAACGTTTTACGTAATTGTAAACAACTCGCGTAGCCAACTTGCACTTCACCTCGTGGTTCGAATCGATGCCCAGAGGTGCACGAGCCCGCGCGCGGCGACGACGTTGAATATGGGAACCGTGTAGATGACGAAGCGCAGTTCTTTGTGCGGCAAAAAAGAGTAGAGAAAAACAAAGACGACTGCGGGAAGGCAGAGACGTCGGACGCGCCCGTCGCGCACGAGACCGACGACCGCGAGCGGTATCGCGCCCAACAGCATTCTTGGCAGAGCCGAGTAAAAGTACCACAGAAAGGGATTCGTCTAGAAGGGAAAAAAAAAACATGGCGCGACTGCATGACGTGCTTCCGTTTTTCGTACTCCCCACTCAGCGCTCTTGTTCTCGACGACGTTGAAGCGAAACACTTCGCCTTCGGGCCACAACCAACGTCGCCAAAACAGCGAGTCGATTGCAATGGTCGACACTGTGCGCGAGAAGAAGAAAAAAAAATGCCACGTACGTTCAAGTAACTCTACCGCACTTACGCAACGAAGCCAATCCGGCCGGAATAGCAATCGTAACTGCTCTTCGGATGCCAAGGCTGCCTTGGTGAAACTTAAGCAGCAGGAAAAGGCCCAAAAACGCAGCCAATTCGCACCGGAAAATGAGAATGGCAGCCGCTGATGACCATATAAAGCCCTTGTCGTTGTCTAGCAGCCAGCAGCTTAGAGCACAAAGAACTAAATAACGCACGAAAGTTAAAACAGGGAAATCCTAAGACTCAATGGTGTGCCTGCCTCGGAAACCGATATGCCCCCTATTCCACCTATACCCCTAATACTGCAGCTCTGAGAGCAGCAATTCTTTTGCAGCAAAAAGTACATCTGATGAGCCCGTGACAGTCCCCAACCTGCCGCGTCCTCTACGCCTCCCTAAACGCGTCTAGTCTAGTAGACCAAAAAGTTCTTCGTTTCTAAATAGAAATCTAGCTTTTGTGACGTCTGACTGTCATCTAACTCGAATCGCTTTTTTTCGGCCACGAGGAACCTGCTAGATTAGCAATGTGGCGCAATCAGAATGTTTTGCGAGGGTTACAAGACCCGTCTGCACAAAAATTTCCTACTTTTGAACTGTCAAATGTGATGAGAGAGAGAGGTGCATTGATGTTGGAGCCAAAACATTATATACATATCAATTGACTAATATTTTTAATGCGCCTTCAATCCCTTGACCGTCCTTCAGGAGTTTCACCAAGCGCGCAGTTAATTAAACGAGAGAAAAAGGCCCACCGCACCCACCGCACCGCACCCCACCCCCACCCCAGGCCAAGTGTCTCCAAACAATGGGAGAAGGTATTCAATGCAAATGGAAGAAGAAATCTCACGCGCATCGGATGAGGAACCAGGCAATCAACGCTGAGGGGTTAGGCGTCGACAGCGTAGGGAAGAAACGTTTACGCGAAAAATATTAGAGAGAAAATGGACACAAAAGAGCTACCACGCCCCATCAGGCGAGGATAGTTTCCCACGCGACAGGTCTCACCTAAACAGAGTGCGAAGACATTGGGAAGCGGCCGACTCATGTAAAAGAGCAGGTGAAACTGGGACGCGGTGACGATAGTCGTTGCCAGGGCCACTTTCGGACAGTACTCACGTCGAATCGCCGCACAAAAGGCAACGAACGCGACTCCCACCGTCCAGCCCAAAACGCACCTAACTGGGAAAGTGCGACTTATCGTGGAAGCACATTACGGACGCGTTTCGTAGCGCTACCGATGTACTGGGATGCGAACTTGGTCGCTCCCAGCAGGTGCCCCACGCCCACCAGGGGAGCGCTTAACGCGGCGACGACCAACGGACCAATGAAAGTTCGTGGAACGACGCCAGGAAATTCCAAGTGGTCATACTGTATGAGACAAAGTTACCGATAGCCACCTACTGAACGTTGACGTCATAAATAAATTATGATGTCATCCGTTCGCATTGTTTGTGTACTGTACTTGACTAAGATTCGTTTGGTGGTAGAGGAGGTCGTGTATCGCTTGCAAGTTAAAACTCTCCTCCACTTTCGTGTACGGGCAGACGACGACGTGGAGTGCGATTACGCCCAGCAGAAGTGAATATGCCAAAGGCAAACGCATTTCGTTGCTACAAGAAGTCGAAAGCAAGCGTTAGTCTTTTACACACGCCTAACCGGTCCTTACCGACTTGGCCGTTATCGCGGTGGGTTTGCGCATGCGTCAGCGAAGATCGAACACGCTCCTCATTCGTGTACCATATATCCTAATTGAGATTGCAAGAAATATTGTAGGTAGTCATTTCAACTCAATGCAAAGAGAAACATAGCAAATTTTCGTCACTACAATTACGTACGTACTCTTAGACTAGGCCAAATCCTTCAGGACATTCCTGTACCGTTCTAAGCAGCATAAATCGCAGTTTTTCATACGTTTCATAAGCGGGCAAGTCTAACTGATTAAAACTAGCAAAAAGAAAACAAAATGTAAGACAACCATTAGTAAACAACGCTGGCCATCTACGGGGGCCAGCATTGCAAAACAACAGCTTACCAAGTATGAGCCGATGGTAATCTGTCCGTCGATCTATCGTCACGATGAATTTGAAATTTCTGAGGACCATTCATGCCCTCGAGTGCGGCGAATCCTTGCAGAGGAACTTTGCTCGTGCCAGTAACGAACTGGAGCAATTTCGCGCGATCAGCCTGCTCAAAGGATCGCAGCGCACGCCAAAACCATTGAATCTAAAAAAACGCCAAATGTTCTCGTATAAACAAAAAACCGCTCTCCACTTCACCTGGAGCGAGTTCGAATTGTACTTGACGTATTCGGTATTGGCTTTCAATTCATCGATATCAATTGTCGGAAGGCCGGCAATGAGCAGTTCCAATTCTTGCTCGTTGAATATGGAAATGAGATGCTTAGGAACGATGTCGTAGAATCCGTCGAGAAAGGATTTAATTTGCGAGCGAATCGAGCCCGTCATTTTCATCTGACAGACGAGTTTCACGTATTCCTTCTTATTCTCCTCCGTCACCGTCAAATTCAAACCGTCCTCTTTCAACTCACGAACTTCACAGACACCAAACTCTTCGACCTACGGAGTAGAAATAAAACGCAATTCGCTATAACGACAAGGGCGCGTACGTACTTCGGTACTGAAATTCAACTCGGTTCCAATCTCATTCAAGTCGTGCTCGAGTAGATAGACGAGTCCTTGATAGAAACTATAATCCTCCGCCTCCATGTCCGTGTAGTGAACGGGCTTTCCCAAGATGTGCTTGTAGAACGAACGAGAGAAATAGCACTCGAGCAACTTGTTGTCGTAGATCGCCTTGGCAATGATGCGACCGATGAACTTGAAATAGCTCAAGTGATTCGAATTGCAATACGAAAGCCGATTGGGCATGTACGTCACCCGATCGCCGGGCGTCGTTTTGAAGAGCGCGTAGTTCGGATTGAACATCTCGCGCGACATGATGAGATACCACTCGCGCAAAAGCCCGCCGGCGTCCTGCCCGTCTTCGCCTTCGAACACGACGTAGAGTCGATTTTTCATCTCCTCCGACGAACGACGGTGCAGCTCGCGATACGAATCCTCGAACACGTTGTCGCGACGAACGTGCATGACCATGTCCTCGCGTCGCACGCCGCCGTCCATGCGCTCCAATTCCTGGCGAAAGTAGCGCTGTTTCACGTCGAAATCGAGCAGCTTCGTGTGATGGATTAGGACGGAGAAGGGGCCGTCCGATAGGTGAATCGTCGACTGGCGGAGGATTTGATTCAGTACGGTGCGATGAGTTTCTAGAAAGCGCGCAAGAACGTAAGAATCGATATTTTTTCGCTTAGCTTTGCGTCAACCGTACCGGCAAACTGAAGAAACTTTGCCGTATCGGGTGGAAGATCAGCTAAGCTCTCCGCCACGGCCGGACTCATTGGCATGAGCAGAGAAGGCGACGACGGATTGTCAAAGTCGCCAGAGGCAAGCCTAGACAACGACGATAACAAAGTCGGCCAGACAATCGATTTACGGTCGATACCCGTGGTAAGATGCGGACCGATCTTGTTTGGGTTTTCCGACGGCGGTGGCAGCGGATGCTTTCTCGGTGCCATGAACGAGAAAAAAGGCCTCGACAGCCGGCTGCAAAACCAAAACGGCGTGACTGTCCGTGCTGTCAGCGAGTGCCGTCAAGCAGTCGCCAAGCATTTCCCACAAAGTGTCCAAGTCCAACTGTTGACTTAGCGACGGCAAGGCAAATACGTTGTCGTTGTCATCTAACAGAGAGAAATCGCTAATATGAGAGTCAACATGTACAGTACTTCAAAATGCTATACCGTCTTTAGAATCCTTCTTCGAACTTTCGCCCTCTTCTCCCCCCTCCGTTGCCGGCTCTTGCCGTCTTGGAATAGAACTAGAAAGCATTCCAACTTCTTCTTCCAACGATTCCATAGCGTGTTGCATCTCGGTCAACGCTTCGCTATCGTCACCGGTGTCGCCGAACGCTCGAAGTCGATTCAAAGCTAAGAACGAACATGACAAGAACGATGCAGGAGAATGCGTCCTACGTACTCTCTCTCAAAACCCCAAGACGCTGTCGTCGCTGCAATAGACTCTGCAGCATGTTCTCCTCTTGACCGACGACGTCGCCACCGCGTTGTTTCTTCCTCGACGAATCGCGCAGCTGCAGGACAACTTTCAACACGCGAAGAAACGCCGACTGCGCCGAGCTCTTGCACGTCAATTGGCCCATCGACGGCAAGTGAAGATCCATGCGTTTCGCTGACGCCTTCAACGGTCGCAACGACGCCAATGCAGCGTCCTTCATGCTTTGCAAACGCTGTGCGACGGACGACGCTCCGTCGCCGCCGCCGCCGCCTGCTCCGTCGCCTCCTTCGGGACCGCGGAACTTCGTCGGATTGTCGGCGCGATACGAGTCGAGCTCTTTCATCAGATTATTAATTTGAACGCGAACGCGAATGCCGAGCGCTCGAGTGCCTTCCACAGTTAAAGACAGCGCCGATTGCCGCGTCGACGGACTCTGCTTGGCGAACTGCAAGAGGACGTTCGTCGCGTCGTTCAAGCCTTCCTCGCTGCAAACGCCGCCGCACAGGACGTCAACGACGAGACGCATCAGCGACTCGTCGACGACAGTTGGTCGTTTCGTTTCCTCTGTTGACGTCGTCGCCGCCGCCGCCGCCGCCGAGCCGCCGGAATCAGACGCTTTCTTCTCCGTCGTCACCGTGCCGACGATCGGTGTCGGCGCACGATGAATAACGGCTCGACTCGTACCGTCGTCCGTCACCACTTCCGGAAGATTTTTACTGAGCGTCGCAAGTAGACGAAGTAGGCGATCGGCCAACGTTTGACTTCGCAGAATAATCGGATGAGAGAGCATTGTAACGAGTTGACCGATGGGCGATCGTCCGAATTCGTTTTCCGTCTTGACGAGACAAGACGACGCCGCCACTTTGACGTTACTTTTCAACGAAGCCTTTCCCTTTCTTCCGCCCGTAGCGCCATCCATTCTCACGAGCAAATCCCAAAAATCGGACTCGATGGACGACAATCCGTCGTCGTTTCTCTTCTGCTCTCCGACTTGCGTCGCCAGTCGCTGAACAGCGTTGACCGGTAAAAAGCATTTCGGCATTGCCTTCGCCAGCGACTGGAGTTGCTCCAACGCGTGACGAAAGACGATAGGACTCGCTTGCGAATGAATGCCAATTTTCACGCAACTGCCGCCACCTTTTCCGCTACGTTCGACGTCGAAGACGGACGCCTTGCAGCCGAGCGACGCGTCGACTTTGAGCGAGAGCCATGAACCGGTTCGCTTCGAGGATAATCCGACGACCGTTTCTTCGGTCGCCGCCGTTGCCGCCGCTTTTGTCGTCGGAACCGAAGCAACGATGCTCTGACGCGACATTGCCGTCCTCGTCGACGACGAGTCGACTGAACGAGACGGCGTCGGTTGAACGATAGCCGTGTGTTCGAGTATGGAGAGCAAGGTGGAGACGACCCACGTGCGAGTTTCCCTGTGATGGCACAGGTTCCGCAGGACGCGCTGAAGCTGCGCCAGATGCAGCTTAGGATCGTCGACGAAGAGAAGAACGAGCAAACACGTCAACGCTTCGCGATCGAGCAATTGTCGACCGGGCGGCTCGGCGTCCTTCTGCTGTTCGACTTTTTGCGAGTAGATAGGAAATCGCGGAAAGAAACGATGATGTCGAACTGCGCCGGTTCGTCGCAAACTAGCGCCGCTTTGAAACAGAGCGTTGAGCGCCGACACGGCCTGAAGCTCTCGACTGTCGGCCATGGTCGTATAGTAGTGCTCGCGCTCGTGCAGCATCTGGGCGGTGCGAGCGTCGCGCTGTGCTCGCAGTGCGCGCGCTTCTTCGCGCAATTCCGACGGTAGTAGATCCAATTGGCTGTCGTCCATTTCCGAAAGAACCGAGTGACGCAGCGACGTCGGTAACTGTTGCATGAACGCCACCGGATCGGTGTTCACGTCCGGCTGGCTTTGTGCCGCCGTCTGTCGCAATTGTTCCATTCGTTCTTGCTGCAGAACCTCTTCTTGAATGTTCTGCGGCAACGCGGCTAAAAACTCTTGACTTATAGTAGCGGGCGCAGCTGTTGCTCCAGCGCCACCGCCGTTTGTTTGTCGAGAAGCTTCGTTGGCTTGTCGAGCTCTCTGTAAACGCATCTGGTCGGCGACGACTTCCTGGCGAATGTGATCCGGCAACGCGGCCAAAAACGAAGGATCGACTCCGTCCAAATTCGGATCGCCGCTGCTGCTTCCTCCTCCTGTTGCCATGGCCTGCGCTACTTCTCCGCCTTCTGCTTGACTAAGAGCTTCACCCGATTCGCGTTGCTGTTGCTGTTGCTGTTGCTGTTGCTGTTGCTGCGACAGAGATTCTTCGCCGGGAAGCGGCGAAAACGTCGGGTGAATGGCGATGCCAGACGACTGCTGCTCTGTACTAGGTGTCGCCTCTTCATCTTCTCGGCTAGCTATCGCCGGGGCTACGTGCTCGGATGGAGCCTGGTTCGAAGATTCTTCTTGTGCCGTTGTCCCTTGTATGTCTCTGGGAGGCTGAAGGCCCTGTAGCGCCGATAAAAAGATAATTCGATCGTCCCTATTTTCCGGCTGCGTATCGGCTTCCCAGTGCTGCGCAATCTCGGCAATGGTCTCTTCCAACGGTCGAGCAGTCGCTGTCGCTGTCGCTTGAGGCGGCGGTTCGCTTTGACTAGCCGACGATTGAATAACGCTTTGAACAGCGGTGACTAAATCCGCAACGGAGTGAACGACGTCGCTAGCCGCTTGATCCAAATTCGCCGCCGGCGTTGCGGTAGCGACTTCGCCGCTCTCGCTCACTTGCGTGTCGGTATTCAGCGAAGCGACGCCTTCGGATAGACCCCGAATTGAATCCGACGATCGAGGCGGAGTGGGGCCCGAATCGGACGCCGCTTCTCTTGCTCTCACTTCTGCCTCTTCCTCTTCCGTCGTCTCGACGGGACGAGCGTTCGCTTGGTCAGCTTGCGTTGAGTCTTGAGTGAGCACCTCCATCGCTTCCGATTTTTTTTCGACTTCCGATTCTTTCTTCGCTTCGTCAGCGGCTAATTTCTCCTTTTCTTTTCTCTCCTCTTCTTCCTTGAGCTTCGCTTCCTCCTCGTTTCGCCACTTCTCCAGAGTGGGAAGCACTCGCCGTTTGCATTCTTCGACGCACTGAAACAGCGTTCCGCTGTCGAGAAGACGACTCTCCTCCGCCCATCGCGTCAGCGACGACGGCACGGTCGAACTCGTCGAAGTCGTTCCGGGATTCGACTGCGCCGTCGCCACGGCGGCAGACGGGAAGGGATCGTCTAACGAATCAAAATGAATGCCGTCGCCGCGGAACGGGTGACGGATAGGATCGGTGCGAATGAGAACGCGAGCTCGTTGGCCTGGATTGACGGCGTGAAACAATGGTGCGGCGACGACTCCGACTCCGGCTCCGTTGCCTCGACCGCCGGCCGTGTTCAACTGAAATAGATTCTGCGCGACGGACGGACCGAGAAGACGACGCAGAACAGCGGGTTGCGACGCCGTCAACGGTTGAGGACGAACGACGCGCATTCTCGCTCGAGACGCACGATCAGTAAATCCCATCGCTGATAGTTGCGACGACGCGTCGCCGCCGCCGCCGCCGCCGCGAGCACTGCCGCCAGTACGCTGCACGGAACGATTCAGAAGTGGATGAATGAGCGGCACTTCGTCGATTGTCGAGGGAGCGACCGTCGGAGGAACGCCGAAATTCATGTGACGGTACAAATCGGTATCGGCGACGTCGATGTACATACCCTGGCTTTCGACGTGAGCGATCCACTCTTGATGAAAGCGATCGCTCGCGTAGAGTTCGTCCTCCATGTGAAACGATTCTCCGACGCCGTCCAAGTCCAAGTCGCCGTAGCGAACTTCGTCCATGTGATCGTCGCCTTCCATTTCGCTTCCTTCGTCGTCCATTTCGTCGTCGCCGTCGTCGTCCTCCTCGTCGTCGTCCAAATCGTCGCCGTCTTCTTCTTCGTCGTCTTCGTCCTCGTCTTCGTCTTCTTCGCCGACAGCCGCTACGTCTTCCACGATTTCTTCTTCGACTTCTCCCGTTTCGTCGACGCCGACGAGGTCGACGCGAATTGACGGCGTATTGACAATGCGAGACTCGCCGTTGCCTTCTTGATTCGCCACAGCGGAAGAATCCATGGCCTCGCCGCCTTCGCGATCGGACGCCTTACTCTCTACCTCTTCTTCCTCGTCGTCGACTGATCGATTTTCATCGTCTTCGTCGTCCTCTACCGACGATCCATCGTCATCGTCGTCATCGTCGTCGTCCTCTTCTGCTCTATGATCGTCTTCTTCTTCTTCGTCCGAACTGATCTCAATGACACAGTCTTCGGCACCGCCGCGAAATATCTGATCCATGACCTCTCGAACCATTTCGCGCGCTTCCTCTTCTTCCAGTTCGTGTTCGCTTCCAGCTCCGCCGTCTTCGTCTTCGTTTTCTTCGCCGTCGCCGTCGTCGTCGTCGTCTTCGTCGTCGTCGTCGTCGTCATCATCTGCTTCGTGCTCCTCCGCCGTCGTTCCGCTTCGCACCGCAACTTCGGTCATATCCCAATCCTGTCCTTCGGCGGCGGCAACCGCCTCGTCCATTTCCACGTCCTGCGACGTCGTCAACGTCGAGAGATCAGCAAAGTGTTCCTCCTCGCGAAGTCGCTGCTGAATTGAACCACCGGTATTCTTAGTCGCATCGTGCTCGACATCTTGAATCGCCCCCGTTTCCACACGAACGGTTCCCGTCGGCTGAATCGACGCAGAACCGGCTTCTTCACCAATCGCAGTCGCCGAAGGTTCCGTTTCCTTTGCCGCCGCGTGCTTCTTTCCGACTCTCTTAGCATCGCTCCCGGGCGAATACGCCGCTGCGCCGGTCGAATTGACAAGTAACGTCAACGAGTCAAGCGTCTTTAGGACGGCGTTGACCGAACTGGCCATATTAGGACTGGACAAATCCAAACTGTGCGTCACCTTCGCCAAATCGGACAGAATCCCTTTGCGCAGGAGCAATCGATGTATATTCGTCATCGTTTGCGACGACGGCGATCTCGCCTGAACCGTTTGATGCGGCTGATCGGTCATGACGCCGAGAAGACTGGCGAGCGATTGAATCCGTGTGTGCTTCGAGGGACACTCGGGCATGGCGAGAGCGCGCTGAAACGACGACTTGACCTCTTGAACGAGCAACGACTGCGCATCGGGACTGTGATGTATAGCTGATATTGTCGCGAGAAGAATGCGAACGAGCGACGCCGTTTCGTTGTCGCTCGAATTCCCGTCGGCGGCGGTGCCGCCACCGGGAAGAAGATGATCCAAGATGTAGGCCAAAACGGAGCCGGCGCGCACTTGATATTCGACGACGAGCTTAGCGCAACCCGGATACGAACGCACGAACTCAGCTAGTATTCTTAAAATCGCCGCCTTTGAAAGAAGCGGCGACGGCGACGACGGGTCCCCAGAGGCATTTTCCGCTCCGTCCGTCGTTTCTTTCTTCTCGCTCCACAACGCTTCGAGAAGCAATTTGACGACGTTCACTTGAAGTGTCGACAAAGGCCGAACGGTTGGCTTCGATAAGGAAAGAGCTTTCACCATCGCTGCTGCTTGCTGGTCGTTGCGTCGTTCGCGATCCGTTTTCTTCGTCGACGGTACGATGCGAAGTAGGCGCTCGGCGACCGTCGCAAATAGGCTCGAACTTCGACAAGCGGCCGGACCGAGCTTTCGAAACGTGTAGTGAAGTTCTCGACCCGTCGCGGCGGACGCCGGCGAACGGACACCGCGACTCGGCTTTGCATTCGACATGACGCTCGATCGGACGACGAATTCCATGCTCCTTTCCAACGTCGCTTCGTCTTCGAGAATGTGACGAAGATTGAGCGTGACAAGCGACGGAAATCCGTTAAATGCCGACGATTGTTTCAACGAGAGGAGATGCTTCGGTCCGTCGTGTTCGGCAAAGACGATCGCGTGATCGTAGTCGCGCGTCAGACGAAGACAGAGGCGTAGAGCCGCATTGAGAGTGCCGGGCTCCACGGGAACACCAATGAGATCTGCAATGATGCTACGCAAAACGGCAGTGAGTGATTTCCAACGGGTAGGTGGTAGTAGAGGCGCTATTACCAAGTTAGCTTCTTCGTCTGATCGTTGCTCAAGCTTTCCATTGGATTTACATTGCTAGCTTCCATCGCCGTCGATGTTGCATTCGATGATGAATCCATTGGCTCTTCTACAGAGAAGGAATCTCTATCTAGCCAGGAACGTTCTCTAGTGATACCCTGCGCTGATTCTGACGGCAATTCAACGAACATTACAGGTCGAGCCGTTCCGGTTTCTGGGTTCGTCTAAAGAGTCAGTTACAATCAAGAGTACTTCCCCTCCCCATTCAAAACAACGCACCTGAGTCATAGATATAAAATCAATAATAAGTTTTCGTCTGTTCGAAGTCGAAGTCGTCCTACAAAGGAGAGAGAGGATTCAGTACAAAGAAATGTGCCGTTCAACACCAGGCTGCTTCGAATAAAGGTCCAGCAGCCAACGACGCCGGGCCAAAAGACAAATTTTCTCTAGCATCAAACCACGAACTTCCGCGGAGATATACATGTATAACGACTCCGGAAAGGGATACCGCGATGCAAAAACGCAGCGACGCTCCCAGCCACTCACGTGAACGATGATTGGTTGTTTTCGTACGCTTCGTTGATGGCGTCATTTACGGTGGGCGGATAGTTACTCCATTTGTTTCCACTTCTGTCGTCGTACCACTGCCAGGTTCGCTTTGCCTGAAGAAAAAAAAGACTCGTTTGTTTTCGGCTAAATATTAACTGGTCTATACTCGCCTTCTTTCTCGAGCCTTTCGGGTAGAACGGCGACGCCACTTCCAGATACATATCAATCACAAGAAGGCAGAGAGGAAGCCAACTAAAATCCCCAAAATAAAATATGACTGCGAATAAGGCAGTTGAAATCGTGTTACTTTGGAGTAACGAGTTCTTTGTCAGCAGTAAGACAATGGGCCACACGGCTAACTAGTTCAACGAGACGGTCAATGAGGCCGGTTTCTTTGAGATGACCGGCGCAGAAAACCATGTCGTCCTGCGGGAGCGCGTGTAACCCCCAACGAGATATTCCCCCCGCCAAGTGTAACTTACGCTGAACAAGAGACTAAGCAAATGAAGGCGAGTGAAAAACCCGCTCTCGCCGTCGTTGCTCAGAAATAGCTTCTTCTCCTCTTGATTCCAATTGGCAAGGTTTTCGCTCGATGCCAACATTGATCCGGATCGACTAGCGAGCTTTTGACGAAAACGAGAATGAAAGAAAAAATGGGAAAAAGATCCAATGAAAACTCACCGACGACACGAGCTCAAGAACGACTTTATTGAGCTTCCATTTCTCCCCGTTTCGCTTCGTGACGACGTGAATGAGGTCGCACACGCCGTGCACGCACTTGGGCACGTGCTCAAGCAAAGTCAAACAGCCCGGCAACAGATCCGCCGTGAAGTCGTCGAGCACCGCTTTCGTCAAATAGTCGTTGCCAATCGACGGCGGCGGCGGCGGGAGCGGAGTCTCCGTCGTCGCCGTTGTCGAGGCGGCAGCGGCATCGTCGACCGGAGGAGAAACGTTTTTCGTTTCCTGATTCGTATTTCTAGTAAGAATTCCAAAGCAACTCCCCCGGGCTCTTACGTCTTTTTTGTCGGGATCCCCTGTCAAAGATAAAGCGATTGCTCTTGCCAATTGGTCTTCTTCGCTCATTTCCAGGTCAAGAGTATTCGTAAGAAGCTATGAAAAGCCAAATATTGACGGATACACTCCAGAGCACAACACGATCTCACCCCAGCGGAGAATTCAGAAGGAGGATGACTCAATACGTAATCCATAGCGCGTTCAAGATTGTTTCCCGTGTTCAGTAACGCCTCCCGACAGTGACTTTCAGAAAAACCCATATCTTGAAGCTAAGTCAAAATAATTAAAATCGCCCGTCCCAAAGGCAACGCAAAAGAGATCAATCTCACCATTTGCACCATCGTTTCATTGACACGCGGTTGACTCGTAGATGCCAATGCGGTCGCCGTAGCTCCAGTTGGGGCGGTTGTCGTCTCTCCCTTTTCCTCCATCTCAAGCCGTTCCCTGATCTGGTTTTCACCTTCGAGAAGATGACACAAAATGCTCAGCAACGTTTCGCACATTTGGCTTCCTTCTCCCCGAAGCGGTTTTCTTCCCCACAAGCGAGTCAACGCGGAGAAGGCAACCTTGAGAAAAGACGGTCAAAAAAAAGATGATCAATTCAAAAAAAAAATCACCTTATGAGTCTTGACCAAAAATCGTACGGGATCGAAACTCTGCGGCGGTTTCCAGTTCGCCATCAGAGAATGGTGAGAATTGAGAACGCTGCCAACATTGACTAATCTGTCCGTGAGCAAAAGCCAGGCATCAACGAATTCCCTAGCGTCGTCCAAGAGAGGCGACTTTGAATTCCCCTCGCCTGACGCTGCTGAAATCCCAATTTCAATTGCCCAGTCAAACACTCTATTTATTTATGAAATTAGAGAGAGAGACATCTTCGTTCGCGAAGCGACAAGGATTACTTTGACAGTGCTTCAATGCCGCCGAGAAGTTCAAATTGGTGCAGCATCACATGGTAAGGCGCTTTGCTGTCGTCAAACAGAAGCGGAAGCGAAAATCCCGCAAAGCACAGCAGCAAAGTGAGACTATTATATTATAACGATAAGAAATCGATTGATAGTGATAGACTGATAGTGATCGGAGAGACGTACCGAATTCCCGGCGTGGGAGTGACAGCCGGCGAGTCCCACGTCAAGCCGTCAACGAGCATTTTCGTCAGCAAGCCAACGCACTGCCACGACGGCTCTTTTGGCGGCACAAACGACTGGTAGTGCCGTCGCTGACGATGATGCTGCGGAAGAACGAACAGCTTCACAAGCACTGTGAAAAATTCCGAGAGACTTCGACCGAGACGAGAGGCGATGGACAATAGCGGTTTAATGTGTTTGATGAGAGTCGCCAGTTGAGGAGAGACTTTTGACGCGGTGCCACCGTCTCCCGCGCCGCCCGCACCGCCTGTTGATTCCTTCGCGCTTTCCGTTTTCGTTCCGTCGTTGTCCAATTCCATCAGTTCTTCAAGGACGGCGCCGTTCGCCGGTTCGTTGTCGTCTTTTCTTTCTGACGTCGCCGTCGCTGACGCCGACGACGTTCCGTCGTCGTCTTCGGTCGTTGCCGTCGTCTTTGTCCAGACGGTCGCCGATTTTCGGTCGAAATCCGGCACGAGTCGACGAATATCGTCCAAACCGAAGGAAGAGTCTTCGGGAATGTGACCTGGCGTGCAGAGAGCGAGAAGAACGGTGCACTCCCAGACGAGAGAGCGACAGAGAACGGCCAACTGCTCGAGAACGGTCAAGCCGACGGCTTGATTCCACTGATTAATAATCAAGCTCTTCAAGTCATTCTACAAAAAAAACGTCTTAGTCTTAGAGTTCTGCCGTCGCGCTTACGTTTCTAACCTGAGTCAACTTGCACAGCATTGTCAATATGTGAATGTAAGAGTGTGCTACGGTCATTGAGTGCAAGATTGGCGTCCGATAGGCCAATTCGATTGCTTCGAGCGGAGCCGGCGCGGACGCCAATTCGTGCAAGAGAACGGAGCCGAAGGAAGAATGACCTGACCACGAATCGTTCAGCCGAACGAGAACGTCTTTCAGACGGCTGATGCATTGCGTCAGTACATCTCGTTGACCAGCAACAGACTACGGGACAAAAGAGTCAATCATTGTCACTATCCAAACCCGACAAGTCTGAATAACTATACCACTAAGCCTCTGCATGTCATTGAAACGGATTGGCAGGCGGGCGAGACGGGAAAGTTCGTTGGCATGTTGGGTAAGGAGGGAATCTTCAGCAACGGCTCTAATCCACCCTTGGCGACGAATTCCCTGTAGTGATCGTCGGTTGCGTTGTTATTCAAAATGGCAAAAACAAATCGCACCTAGACAAGAAAAAATGAACGCTAGACCCCGTTTGATAACCGATGCCACCGCCGTCTCTACGTACCACGTTGTGAGCGTAGTCCAATAAGGGTGCCGTCGCCACTTTTTTCGCGTCGTTTTCCGCCGCTTCGGCGACTTGACTCGGTTGCGGAGACGCTCTCTGACTGTCCTCGGCGTCTCTTCGTCCCTCGTCGTCGTCGTCACTTGGAGCTTCGACGGACTCCTCCACAGCTGAAGCGGCAACGACACGGGCTTCGTCGCCGCTTACAGCCTGCTGTTCAGTCGGACCAGCGACACCAGTGGCTGCCGGAGCTTTTCGTTTATCTCCTCCCGTAGGAGCACCACTGTAACTCGGATCAACTCCCATTTCACACAACTGCTCAAGGAGCTAAAGAAAGAAAGAAAGAGAAGAGTATAGATCCAGATATGGGATTAAATTCTCAGATCTATTCTCTCTACCTGAACAACACCGGCCATTGCGTCGGACTTCAATGTGGGCTGATGCCGCATCAATTCATCCATAGCACTGCCTAAATTCGTGGCGGTATCGTCTAAAAAGGAAACGGTCTTACTTTTTTAGCACAGAAACGACTTTTCGCCTCACCGAAATCGTCCGCATTTCGTCGCCGCTTCATTGCCGGCAAATACTCGGGCGAAAGCATGACCTTGAACAGGCGTTTGAATGGATGACAGTTGACGAACGCGTCCAATCCTCGCTGATTGAGACACAAGGCGCTGAGCATGTTGGGAAGAGATCCGAGAACGTCTTTCGTCGCTGGAATCTGCGAAAAACGCTTAGGATTCATTGGTTCTCGCGCTCTCTCTCACTCACGTCCTTGAGGATGAGAGAGTTGAGCATTACACCCGTCAAACCGGTGTCCTGTAGCGGCGACAGAAGAGAAGGCTCGTGAAACACGTACACGGTCACGACATCAGTTGCTATAACAGAAGGAAAGTAAAAAAAACCTGCGCGCGAACTGAGGATGGATACATCGTACCCAAGTGATAAAGTGGAGGTCCGTAGTATTCAGAATTGCTGATGATGTGTTTGAGCGAAGTGGGAAGCGAGCTGTCCATAACTAGAGATTCGCGTCGCGATGAGAGAAAAACGTGCTCATATATTTTCTGTCTCACTCGATCTAATGCTGTCGGCAAAAGCCGTGTCCGGAATCGCTTTCTTGAGAAAGTTCAGTATCGATTTAATGAGTGCGGCTCTCTGGGGTTGACATTGAACGCAATCCTTCTTCTCCTTGTTTATAACGGGCACAGCTATATAAGAAGAAAATGTCAAAGAATTATGATGGTAAAGAACGATCGTCGCCCACCACCAGTTGAAGGTCCTGGCCTGTCTACATCAATTTCCATCTGACTTGCACCCGTCTCGTCATTTCCACGTGCCTCGCTCGATTGCTCCTCTGCTTCCTCTACAAGATCCATAGCTGTTTCCTTCTCTTTATTTCTCCCCGAGTCTTCCTCGCCGATCCCGCGAGCTTGAGACGGCAACTCAAAAGGACAAACCAGACGGCATTGGTTCACTTCAAACTGGCGCAATTCAAAAATAGAAAACACCGTGCGAGCCCCAGTCACCCCTCCCTTTCTCACATCAAGTCGTTTGATCAAACTAGACAATCCATTCTGCGTCTGAAGAGCGCCCATTTCGAAATTCGTTATCAAATCGATAATTCTCACAGCGCGAGTCACAAACTACGAGACAGATCGAGATATCCTTCTTAGAATACCGCGAGCAATCGACTCACTGTTATATGACTCTGCTCCGTCTGTCTCCACGCAATCACCTGAAGCAACGTTTCCACCACGCCACAAGCAAGTAGAGCATCTCCACCTAAGAAAAAAAAATCTTGGTGTCAACCCACCACTGCGTTCATAGAAGAAAGCTATATTATCTACCTGCTTCTGAGCTTGCCAGATGATAGAGGAACGAAAACAGAGCCGTGGAAAAGAGCTGCGGATAAGCCTCGTGCTGAGAATCTAGATTTGTATTAGTTGAATTAGTAACGTAGTTTCTTACTCGTAGATGTGAAACCTACCCGTCATCGCTGTAACGCAGCGTCGGACTAATCGCGGAAGAAAACCGTGATAATTGGCCGATCCAGTAGCATCAATAATTGTGGTGAGTCTACACAGTAAGAGCTAGGTAAGAAACACTTGCGCTCGCTCTCCCAAACAAACTTTGGATTTCTATCGAGATGAATGACCGACGTCAAAGTCCGGAGTGCAGCCGCTTGAATTTCCTATATTTAAAAAATTGTCCACGTGCAAAAGCGTCACGTAACCATTGCGTTC